>NC_064039.1:8376138-8676138 GCF_932526225.1 Nematostella vectensis
GCTGCAATTATAATGATTTCATAGTTTGATATTGTAGATAATAATTGATAATCCACCTTATGTATTGCGATGCATTTTGTTGGAAGAAATCTAAGAACTTAAACTTTTTCAGCCAACCCAGGGCATTGCCAGGGGTTTGATTCCTGCCAGAGATGCACAAGTAGCGCCCATGGCTGCCGATGGTGCAGCAAGACAAACAAATGCTCTAGCAAGCCTTGTGAACACTCTGAGGTATGCTCCTCCTTGTCAACACAAATTCCATGACTATTCTAAGGTTGACATAAAGCAATAAAAATAAATTGAAATAGACCAAAGAAAACCATAGTATATCCCAAATTAGTATATAAAACTCGGGAACCTCGCAAGAACAAGCGATGTGATTGGTTGATAAACTTGGGATAAAAATGCAATATACACCTCCTAGGAGGTGGATATTTTTCTGCGCCTTGAAATCAAGCAAATGGCGGGTGTAACAGCCGATTTGCAAGTGTTTCCGAAAAGAAAATTGCTCTAAAGCTCGTTTTATATACTAAAACTTTTATACCATTTCCAATTCGGCGGATAGTGGCTTTAAAAATATCTACCTCGGGCCTTCGGCTCTTGGTAGGTATTTCACCATTATCCACCTTAATGGAAATGGTATAATTGTTTAATATAAAATAGAGATGTCCTTGTTACCACCTACTTAACCTCTAACTCTCTGCCTGTATCCTCTCAGCAGATATTTTTTTAGTAAAGCGGTTTATATCCATTACAATGATCGCATTTTCAGGCCGAGGTAATTGAGGTCGACAAGTGTGAAGCCCCTACTAGTGTATGCCAAGGTGAGATAACTGGCCAAAAGGACATGGCGGAAAAACATGGAAATGCGCAATTCGAGATAGCTAAAGAAGACACGATTTCTTACAATAGCCATTGGTTCCTTGTATTCCGGAATGATTTTGAAAACACAAATAACGTGAGGCCGAAATGCACATACCCAGATTTTGGCTTTTAAAAATATTTTTTCCTTGATCATCCTTGCGCTATGTACGGGCTCAGGGGCGAAAAGCCCAAATTTCAATGGCACTAAATGAAAAGTCGCATCAATTTAAAAAAAAAAATCGCATTTGATATTTTGTTTGATATTACTCACTAAGTACTACGAGAATCTTTCCACATTATTAGATGTAAAATGGGCTTATTTGAAGCGTCATGTCATGTTTTTCCATCATGTCGGCCAAAAGTAGATGATAATGTATATTACGATAATGGCATTTCGCAAATTTTATGTACCTTCATGATTTCCCCACAGTTCTTGCTGTACATTGATAATGCCATCTAACAAATTCTTATACTTTTATGATTTCCCACAATAGATTTAAAATTCCTATTGCACAAATACTATTTTTCACTTCATCTCCTTAAGTGGGTATGTGCGCACACACCCGATGTGATAACAGCACATCATGTGATGACTGCACCCGGAGCAAGGGGTGCATGTGGTGTGAGTCGAATCAGAAGTGCGTCCCTCTCAATGCCTACGTGGTGTCCTTCCCATATGGACAGTGCCATGAATGGACACGGGACAATACATGTGCAGGTATTCATTATAATTTCATTTACCAGGCTAGTCACTCACATCATGTCAAACTAAACAAAAAGTTTGATATCTAACTCAGCATAAGTATGGTCATGGAGGGCGCCAACTAGATATGAGCTCAAAATGATATTGCCACTAGCACACAGCCAAATAAATATCAACAGGATGTTCTTGATGAACAATAAACGATGTTAAAGATGTGATTGAGAACTTGAATGCTTTGACTGCTCTGAAGATCAGAAAATCTGAAGGTTAAAATCCCTTCCTCACCAACTCAACTAAGCCTTGTAACGATGTAATATATGCCGGCTAGTTCAAGTCTAATGGTTAATGTTTCTATTCCAGCTGTCCAGTGCTCTAAGATGGTCTCTTGCTTGGATTGCCACACCCTTCCGGGTTGTGGCTGGTGTGATGATGGCTCTGGGACTGGTTTGGGGAAGTGCTTGGCTGGTGGTGATCTGGGACCATTTGTGTCCAACAGTACCTCACAAGACAGCAGATGTCCAGTCAAGGGTGGCAGGCAGATGTGGTACTTCATCGAATGTCCAGGTAGGGAAAGATGTCACAAGAGAAAAGATGTCTACTGTTGTCAAGGGTGGCAGGGAGATGTGGTACTTCATTGGTTGTCCAGGTAGGGAAATACGTCACAAGAGGAAAGATGTCTACTGTAGTCAAGGGTGGCAGGTAGATGTGGTACTTCATTGGTTGTCCAGGTAGGGAAATACGTCACAAGAGGAAAGATGTCTACTGTAGTCAAGGGTGGCAGGGAGATGTGGTACTTCATCGAATGTCCAGGTAGGGAAACACGTCACAAGAGGAAAGATGCCTATTTAAGGGTGGCAGGGAGATGTGGTACTTCATCGAATGTCCAGGTAGGGAAACACGTCACAAGAAGAAAGATGCCCAGTTAAGGGTGGCAGGCAGATGTGGTACTTCATTGAATGTCCAGGTAGGGAAAGATGTCACAAGAGAAAAGATGCCCACTTAAGGGTGGCAGGCAGATGTGGTACTTCATCGAATGTCCAGGTAGGGAAACACGTCACAAGAGGAAAGATGCCTATTTAAGGGTGGCAGGCAGATGTGGTACTTAATTGAATGTCCAGAAATAACTTACAAAACACCTTACAAAAGGAAAGATGTCTGTTAAGGGTGGTTATTAAGCATGGGCAAACTCTGTGTATGTCTCTCCTACAGCATGTCAGTGTAACGGCCACAGCACATGTGACAGCAAGAACAACTGCAAAACATGCCTGCATAACACAAATGGTAAGGTTGTACTAAATCACGATTTGTTGGTTTGTAGGTAAAACCCTTGATTGGTTTGTTGGAAATTTTGCATGATTGTAATTTTTCTAATCTCATGTTTTCTGTTCACACTCCCTCTTACTAGGGACCAACTGCCAGATCTGTAGTAATGGTTACTATGGCAACCCTAAGAACGGAGGTACATGTAAAGGTGAGGAACTCACAAGGGTAAGCAACTAACTCATCCTTAGAAGTGTAATAGTTGTATGGTTCAGCATCCTTCATTACTCATCCTTGGAAGCCACAGTGCCCAGACGCTATTAGGGTTTTGCACTACACAGTGCAAGCAGTTCTTACTTTTACAGTTTATTTTTCATATATCTAAAGAAATGTGTGTCATGCCAAGATATACATCTTCGAGTTTGAAAAGTGTGTTGATTGTTCCCTTCTCTTTTCTTTAGCATGTGAGTGCAATGGACACGGAACCTCTTGTGACCATTTGACAGGATCATGCGTCTGCCTCACTAAAGGCGTGGTCGGTGCTAGCTGCGAGCTGTAAGTAGATACTCCCCCTACCCCATAGACAGAAGAGGTCTAGAGTTGCTTCAGGAGAAGCTGCAGGAAACTGGTCCAGAATCTCATAAGCCCTGTGCAAACTCGCCAGCCAGCATTACTGGGATTGTGTTCTGCATGATACATTTCAGTCATAAATATCGGTTTCGTGACCAAAAATTTGTGACGTTTTCTTTATTTATAGATGCGGTAACGTTTTTTTTCTCTTTGAAATGACAGCATTATATGGACGCGAGCTTTTTTCGCTCTAAACGATGCAAATAATCCCAGAATTGCTGGGTTCATGTGTAAACTGCGCCAGCAAAGTTGTGATTTGCTTGGTTGACCACGAGACAAAGGAGATGCTGGTGAAGTGCTGGCAAAAAGTTTGAACTCAACCAGCCAGCACCTCCCAACATGGTGTTCAAACTGCTCCAGCAATGCTTCGCTAGCGTCTCGCCAGCAATACTGGTGCAGCTTGCACAGGGCTATATACCTGCAGGAAACTGGGCCAGGTTCTCAGAAATGTGCAGATAAATGAGCCAAGTTCTCGGAAACTAGTAGGAAACTGGGCCAGGTTTGTAGAAACGTGCAGGAAACTGGGGCATGTTCTCAGAAACGTTCAGGAAACTGACCCAGGTTCTCAAAAATGTGCAGGAAACTGGGCCAGGTTCTCAAAAATGTGCAGGAAACTTGGCCAGGTTCACAGAAAGCAGAAAACTGAGCCAAGTTCTAGGAAGTTAGCAGGAAACTGGGCCACGTTCTCAGGAACATCCATCCTGCATCGTTTTTCAGCAAGTTGAATGACATTAGTTAAACCCTCTCGACAGGTGTGAGGACAGCAAAGGTTACCATGGAAACGCTACTCGTGGGGGAAACTGCTTTTGTAAGTTCCTAGTGCCCATACTGTAGGAACAAAAATCCAAAAATTGAAGATTTTTTACTACAAATGTGTTTAACGAAGATTAAAATAAATGTGTTAGATGAAGAGGGCTTTAAATGTGTTTAACTAAAATTTCTACAAATGTGTATTTGGCCTATCGTAAATAAAGATGTCTCAAGATGTGCTGTTATTCGAACTTGCCTATACATGTAATTTTGTTTGGCTCTTCGCTTTTGAATTTTGCTGTGATAATGTCCGTGTGCTTATCATCCTCCAGTCGATTTGACCAGCAACTACGTGTTCACCTTCAACGTGTCAGGCAAGAACAGGGCGAGCTTCAGGAACACACCGCAGAAGGTAAGACCTGCTATCTTATATTATTTTGCTTAAAACCGCATGATGAGCCGAAAACATTAAAGAAATGCAGCTGATTGGAGGTAAAGACAGTATAGACCCTCTTGTTAAGTCTGATAAAGGCGGCCAAGAACAGTAATGTAATCACGGTTTGTGACTTTTTCAAGGTTACATTTTGTTGATTGTTAGAGGCAAGAATGCACCAAGGATTTTTAAGAGGGCTAAATGCTAGCCTAGATGTACGCATGTCTTGGGTGCTGGCACTTCATCAAGGAGATTGGTGGGGATTTACTGTTAAGGTGGTTAATAAGAGTGTTTCTTATAGGAGGGGGAGGCAAGCGGATATCAAGGGGGTGTATTCGACTTACTCACAACTGTTAACTGAAAACTGTTTTCTTTCAGTCTGATCGCGACGTGTTGTTCACCATTCGAGTGCTCGGATCTCAAGCCTTGATGAACGTCACCTACACTACTGGTGAGTGATATCAAGTTGCTGTATGTACGTGGCAGGCGAGGAATAGAGGGATTTCATGTATACGGCAGTGAGGCATATTGTTTTGTTGAATGTACACAATGCATAAGTGATATTGATTATACACCTATTTCAAATAAGGTTGCACTTGAGAACCCATCCCGCATTGGCTCATGGGTGATGTATAAATTCACGAATCCTGGTCTGTGAAAGCCGTGTCAATGTTGAGGGAACATAAAAAAGGATTGTACACCTATCCAAACCTGAATTAGTTTTTATTTAGGATTATTTGCACTGCAGGATATGATACACAACCTTTTTTTCTTTTATATTGGCTTTGGTTTGATTCGACTGTGCATACCCTGTACATATCTTTTGTTGTTATTTCAGGCTCCGGGAGCGAAGAGCGAGCTGTGATTCTAATGAAGCCGATCGGTTACTCCAAAACCACGTTCAAACATGAAGATTACGCATTCGGCAAAGGAGTTGTGTTTAACATCCATGTGTACGACATCGATTTTGGCAACGTCAGTCTCGACGTATGTATTGCTCCGATCATGGTTATAATCGAGAATCACATTCCATCATGCAAATACACATTCCTTAAGCTCGTCTATAGCTTTTCTTTTACAACATAAACGGGGCTTGTTTAGCTGAATTGTTTTCCCTTATTTTTTTTCCAGATCTCATTTTCGCAAATGACCCCATTCTTGTTGCTCAAGTTCTTCATTACCTTTTTCGGGTAAGACTCGAGATGGATTTTAACGTGTCCCTACGCTATTAAAACATAACCATAGCTGCTGTTGTGGACGTTTATCTTCTTATAATGATTCCGGTTCACTGAAATCTGGTAGTTGACTATGCCCTGAAGCATTATTATTATGGACGCAAAAATTTGGCAGTGTCAAGGTGAACCATATTTACCTTCTGTAAACGGACATGACTATATAATTGATTTGTAATGGTTCCGATTATATAAATATTGGTTACGTATATATAAGTGATGGTTCCGTGTATATAAGTGATGGTTTCGTGTATATGTGATAGTTCCGTGTATGTAAGTGACGGTTCCGTGTATGTAAGTGACGGTTCCGTAAATATGTGACGGTTCCGTGTATATAATTGACGGCTCCGTGTATATGTGATGGTTCAGTGTATATAAGTGACGGTTCCGTGTATATGTGATGGTTCTGTGTATATAAGTGACGGTTCTGTGTATATGTGACGGTACCGTGTAGATGTGATGGCTCCGTGTCTAGAAGTGACGGCTCCATGTATATGAGGTGGCCCCATGTATATAACTAACGGTTCCGTGTATACTTTAGGTGTTTTTTCTCCATCTTGATTGTCACGTTTATTGCTTGGAAGATCAAAGTGCGCTATAATAACTACCTAATGTCAAGGGTATGTACCCATTGTTTATAATACCAGAAACATTAGCAAAATCATTATTGCTACATTCATCATCATGACCATTCTAGTGATCATCATCATCGCCAATTTCAACATCATCATAATCATCCATTAACTACCATTAGTTTATCTGTCATCCTCATCACAATCAAGTTAAGCAGCCATGGATAGTATGTTTGATAATTGTTTCTGCTTCTGCCATAGCAACGTCAGGTTGAGATGCGACAGATGGCCAGTCGTCCATCCTCTAGTGTGAGCCTGCTGATTGACAAGCATGATGACCCGTACTGCCGACAGGTCAGTGTTACCATTACAAATACACTACTGCCGACAGGTCAGTTTTACCCTTAAAAATACACTACTGCCGACAGGTCAGTATTACACTTAAAAATACACTACTGCCGACCGATCCGTGTTACCCTCACAAATACACACTGCCGACAGGTCAATGTTAACCTTACAAATACACTACTGAACACAGGTCAGTGTTACCCTTACAAATACACTACTGCCGACAGGTCAGTGTTACCCTTACAAATACACTACTGCCGACAGGTCAGTGTTACCCTTACAAATACACTACTGCAGACAGGTCAGTGTTACCCTTACAAATACACTACTGCAGACAGGTCAGTGTTACCCTTACAAATACACTACTGCCGACAGGTCAGTGTTACCCTTACAAATACACTACTGCCGACAGGTCAGTGTTACCCTTACAAATACACACTGCCGACAGGTCAATGTTAACCTTACAAATACACTACTGAACACAGGTCAGTGTTACCCTTACAAATACACTACTGCCGACAGGTCAGGGTTACCCTTACAAATACACTACTAAACACAGGTCAGTGTTACCCTTACAAATACACTACTTCCGACAGGTCAGTGTTACCCTTACAAATACACTACTTCCGACAGGTCAGTGTTACCCTTACAAATACACTACTGCCGACAGGTCAGTGTTACCCTTACAAATACACTACTGCACACAGGTCAGTGTTACCCTTACAAATACACTACTGAACATAGGTCAGTGTTACCCTTACAAATACACTACTGCCGACAGGTCAGTGTTACCCTTACAAATACACTACTGCCGACCGATCCGTGTTACCCTTACAAATAATCTACTGCCGACAGGTCAGTGTTAACCTTACAAATACACTACTTCCGACAGGTCCGTGTTACCCTTACAAATACACTACTTCCGACAGGTCCGTGTTACCCTTACAAATACACTACTTCCGACAGGTCAGTGTTACCCTTACAAATACACTACTTCCGACAGGTCAGTGTTACCCTTACAAATACACTACTTCTGACAGGTCCGTGTTAACCTTACAAATACACTACTTCCGACAGGTCAGTGTTACCCTTACAAATACACTACTTCCGACAGGTCCGTATTACCATTACAAATACACTACTGCACACAGGTCAGTGTTACCCTTACAAATACACACTGCCGACAGGTCAATGTTAACCTTACAAATACACACTGCCGACAGGTCAATGTTAACCTTACAAATACACTACTGCACACAGGTCAGTGTTAACCTTACAAATACACTACTGCACACAGGTCAGTGTTACCCTTACAAATACACTACTGCAGACAGGTCAGTGTTACCCTTACAAATACACTACTGCACACAGGTCAGTGTCCTCGCTTATTTTCAAATGCGTCTTCGCTTACGTGCTAAGTGCTTCCTTGCTGGCGGTTAAATGCGTCCTTCGTCTCAATCTCCAGACGTACCCCACCGCCATAGCACAGCAGCCGTTCGCATTTGACCACGTGGGAGTGGTCACAGTCCTCGTGCGGCTGCCCAGTACGTCGGCTGGCCTGGCTCCTATTGGCCAATCAGGCATCTGTTGCGCCAGCGCACTCGTGACAACCCAAGGTCACGCAAGTAACCCACAGAATGGCGTTCTGGCGTCACGCCGGAAGTGTGGCCGCAGAGCGGTACCCGACACACGGCGATCGCGGTTCGGCCCTTGCATTTAGCTGAGATCGAACTGAATGCAAATAACGATAACAATAGTTTTGTTTATAATGTAATATACACGCTTGCTTTGAAAGAAAATGCTGGAAGAAGTCATTATTCGACTTGCCGACAATATTACAGCCTTAGGCCAAGGCCCAGGTTAATTTATGTGAATAAGGCTAAATCCATGCAAATGAACCAATAATACGGCTAACTGATAATGCGGCGTTTGAACCTAGCCTAAGGGGCTAGATTGAGTCAGGGAAGTGTAAGGATTGAGTTGAATGAATTGCTGTCCATATAGGGGAAACCTGGGGTAACAAGCAGGCGCGCGCACCCCAGACCCCCGTCATTCATCGGCAAATCTTGCCTACGCGACTGATTATTATTTTTTTCTAGACACGAAAGTCCAAAGAAGGAATCTTTAGCTGTTTTTTTCCACGGAAGTCAAGTATTTTGATATAACAATTACGTTGTTGTTAGCATTTTCATTAAAATTTCCCTCAGTGAGTATTTGACTCAAAAGCAAAAGAACCTATTCCATATAGTTGATGATTCCATAAGGTAAATTGCTGAACCATCCATTTAAATGTAAAAATAATATTTATAAATCGAATTAATAACGTATCGAGAGAAAAACAGGATATTTGTCTATAAAAATACGACTACGAAGTTGTTGCTGTCTGGGGTATTCAGTTGTACTTGTAGTTCTCATTTTTTTTATTAAGGAGTCGATGTCAGCCGCCATTTTGTCTTCCTAGCGAAAGTGCAAAAAGCATCAATTTCCATCGCGGATTTGGGAAGGGATTACGAGATTATTATTTTTTTGTGAATTTGTTAAAAAAGGTTATTTACTTTTTTTTTAGGTTGGCTCCCTCGAAATTTTAAGAATCAGTTCTAATATTAAATGAAAACAATAACTATAAGGTATGGCTGACAAGGGTTCTTTAAACTAGTACCTGCACTTGCCCTCCGTCTTCACAGCTAAAGTTGGGGTTTCAGATAGAGGCATTTAGTCGTTCCACAAAACAAATGGTCACACCTCGAGATCAAAGAACGGTTGTCAATTAGTAAAGGAGTATAAAACAACTGCTCATGAGATCAAGTCTTGATTGCGAATTGCTAGTCTAGGCCTGCATTGGGAGCCATTTCATCATATCTTTGAGAGTACGAGTAAACTACACAAGATTCTAAAAGCGTGGGGGGGAGGGGGGGGGGCTGGATTTCACAATCACAACGACTACAAAGGAATTTGGGTCTAGTTTTCTTGGAAGTCAAAGTTTTTCAGACTCTGAGCCACTCATTCACATATAGAGGGAATGAAAATAGCAGGTTCGATTCAAAGGTGAGCCTCGATGCAACCCTGAAAATGCAAGAGGAACAAACAATATGTAGAAGTTTTTCCGTGAGTTGAATTTGCAAATCATAGCAGCGAAATATATACTTCCTATGTGTTCGGCATATATTCTCCTCGAACTTCTCGCTTCATGGTTATTAACCTAGAGTTTTAATTACTGGTTATAGTACTTATCAGTGACAAAACAGAATATTTTTGAGTTTGAGTGATCGCGTGGAATAAACCAACATCTTTCCCGATGACATCAATCTTTATTTGCCAATGATCGTTATCCTGAAGCACGCATTGCTTGGTCGTTTCTTCGTTACGTTATGTTCTTGTCTTTCTAAATACTGTGGAAACAGTGGCTGAAAAGCTTTCTTCGTATCAGAGGCCTACTAATACGAGTCGTTTCAACAAGTTCGTTACTGTTAAATATGCTGATTACATTTGATTAATTGTACTTTTGTAGTGCTTACTTGTATCTCTGACTCCCCTGTACTCCAGTCTACTGCGAAAGATTGAATTAAACTTATTATTATTGTATTATTATTATTATCATTATTTTTATTATTATCGAGTGTCGGTAGTGAATAATTATGCGTATTATAGTCCTCCAATCAAATCACTAGCAAAACAATGGCGCTGTTTCAAAACAACAACAATCGCTTTGGTTGCCGATGGGACTTTAATATATAAAAACCACAGTGGTCTCTTATCGTTCACATTTATTACAAAAAGATAATTTTTTTACAGCTATATAAATTAGTTGAATACAGTCTACTGTATCTTAAAAGAAAAAGTTAACCGTTACATTCCTAGATGACTACTTAAATTCGTATTCATCATCTGTATACCTTTCTAAACAAAACGAGAGTTTGTTTTAACAGTATGTTTAGCATGTGCTTACAACTACACTTTTACATGTCAGATAATCGACTGAGAAAAATATTTCTTCTATTTTTGGCGAGGTGATGTACGTGTCCCTGTTTGGGTGGACAGGCTGGATGTGAAACAGGTCAATTTTCGACTTTGGTAGATGAGTTCTGTCAAACTATCACACATTTCTTCTAGCGTGAGGAGAACGCCTCTTCTTTGCGGTGGTACACTATTTACATGGAGTCCGATGTTATTGCTCTACAAGCGGGTTTTTTTTTTTACAAGGTTACTTGACCGGGTCACACACCATCATGCGCGGAGCGATACTCATTGACATCAGTTCTTGGAAAAGCAGTTTAGCAGCGTAGGGCATGCGGATCCGGGATACCTGTGGTGTACATAGAACGGCATAATCACTGACCTGACAAATTACGCAAACATTGCGCACTTTGTCCATTCATCTTGATCCAAACGTGGCGGGACGAGGGAAAAAATGATGTTCCAAAGGATTGCTGCTTCCTTTGATTAATCAATGCAATGTGACTGTGGCTCACCATCAGACTGTGACGGTAAAAAAAAATACTGTCTATCATACCTGTGTCTTATTCTTGCATCCTCTGCACTCAAACGTGTTGTTCCTGAGGTTGGCGATGGCAATGAGTCCGCAAAGATTACACACGTGACAGCTGTACGGGTCGGAAACCTCGAACAGACGCTCGTTCAGGAACTGGGCCGAGCCGTGCGCAATCATGCAGTCACGCTCCATCTCACCGAAACGCAGACCGCCATCACTGTCACACAACGAACATGGTCAGCGGTCAGTGTCACGCAATACACGAATGGTGAGTATATCACCGTCTTCGTCAAACCCATGGGCCACTGAATGCCTACGCCAAACCCAATAAACACGTAATGAGTGTCTTACCGTGATCGACCCTCCATGGGCTGTCTGGTCAAGATCTGGAGCGGCCCACGCGCTCGGGAGTGAATCTTGTCATCCACCATGTGCTTAAGACGCTGGTAATACGTAGGCCCAAGGAAGACCTGGGTGTTCAACTTTCGACCCGTGAAGCCACTGTAAAGAACCTGGAGGAGTAGAGAAACATGATCAACAACTACCACAATGCTAGAGGCAGTTTCCTTATAATATGGTTATCCCTCGTTCGTTGATACTTTACCTCATTCCCTCGCAAATGGTAGCCGTAGTCGTTCAGAAGCTGAGAGATTTTCTGCACATTAACAGCGTCGTTGAACGGAGTTGCATCGCCAATCTCGCCCTTGTTAGCAGAAACCTGGCGCAAAGTGAGACAAGACTTTACCACCTAGACATTACCCACGTGATCCTTCAAGACCTTACTCATGTCATCAACCAAACCCTTTTCCCCGTGACCCATTCAACCCTTACCCACATTCCCTATCACTTACCTTGCCCTGTAGGCACTCGATAAGATGACCAATGGTCATACGACTGGGGATAGCGTGAGGATTGATGATCACATCAGGGGAGAGTCCTTCACACGTGAACGGCATGTCCTATCAGAGAAATTATACCAATCAGCAAAATAATGGAATAGTACATTATATGTATTGTGATGAATACAATGTGACACCTCAATAAGTTAACAGAACACAATTTTGTTTGCACTTATGAATCAAATAATGCAGTACTAACCTCTTGTCTGTAGGTAATACCGCATGTTCCCTTCTGCCCGTGACGACTAGCAAACTTATCTCCAATCTGCGGGACTCGCACTGATCTGACCTATAAAGGATGAGATTCAGGTATATAGGTCAAATCCATTGCAACATAACCACCAACAATGCGAGCTTCAATAATGTGTCTATATAGTCGCAACGGAGCCTTATACCTTGATTTTAGTGAACTTGAACCCTTCCTGGTTGATAGTAACCATCACCTACAAATAAACATATAGTCAGTACCAATGGGGCTATCAAGACAAGGGTCGTTTTGATATTGTCTACTGGCCAATTCGTGTGTAATTGTAGGGGTAAGGAGGATAATACCTGGTCTACGATTCCAGTTTCGCTGGGCCGCAGGAAGGTGCTGGCATCTTTCTTGCTGTATTTCCTGGCTGTTCCCTCGAGCTGTACAAAGTCAAGAACAAATGAGCGTTAATAATTTCTGACAAAGATGATGCCACATTGGTATAAAATTAGCGGAATTCCAGGGAGAAAAGAAAGAAAGCCATCGCCTGTTTGATGATACAATACACAGAATAGAGTATTTATGAGGCTGTAGGGGTGGTTTTTGGCCCAGAAGGAGCACTTCTTTAACACTTCGTTACCTCATCATCGTTGTCTGGGAGGGTGACAGTTTTCCCAACAATCACATCATCACCACTGACACGTATTCCCGGTGCTATTAGTCCGTCTTCATCCAACTTGTCGTAGCTGGCATTGCGCATACCTGGTGATTTCAAGCGACAATGAGTCTTTCATACCGCAAATCAGAAAGGACAATAGGCCAAGAGAGCCTCAAATCTGCCAAAAAATAGTTATGGCACTTAAAACAGACAGAAGCTGACCCTGCACAGCATCTCTCGTAGGCTTCTCAAACGTCTCTTCTTGGTCTAACCCTTTCTTAGACTCTTGATCTCGGTACGATCGGTAGAATACAGACCTAAGAGTAAAACACATGTCAACAGCAAGTACAAACAAAAAAAAAAACAGATAGAGGCGCGATTGCTTGGTGATACAGGCTTCGCTTCCTTGAAGACTGTGTATCCCTCATGGCTTGGATGACTACGTTAATGGCGGTCCCGTCTCCCAAAACCTACCTAGCCAATCTGTTATTGTGGGACGTTAAAGAACCACTGAATAAGGCAGAGTCTATCTCCAGTTTTTGTACTTGGTCGCAAAACCAAAAGGGGCGTTAACACTGAAGAAGGCAGAGTCTATCTTCAGTGGCTGTACTTAGTCATATAACCAAAAGGGGCATTAACATACTAACACTCTCTCGTCCGTGTGAACTGCGTGGCAGCACAGTGCGCCTTATTTAGCAGTCCGAATAAGACCCTAATGTCCTGGATAAAGTCGGCCCAGCCCAGCTCCCAGCTTCCTTACTTGTAAAAAGATCTCTGTCAGCGGCTGATGCATATAAATAATCTTGATTAAAACCCACCTGTAAAGACCTCTGTCAATGGCCGATGCATTCATAATAACCGAGTCCTCCTGATTATACCCAGTGTACGATGCAATTGCTACAATGGCATTAATCCCTGAAAGATTGGATACATGTCAGTTTTGTTTGTCTGTTAAATGTATACATACAACCAATATTAAACAATGGTGATTCATACAAAGGGATATAGCCTCAGATGCTCACCCCTTTTACGTAAACTGCTAGCACTGAAAGCTAGAAGAAGATTCCAACACAATCACAATCCTAAATATGGGCCTAGCAAAAGCACTCTACGCCCAAAACACATGCTTAAATACAAAACATGCGCTTAACTGGAAAAAATACAAGACCAAGAACAGGGCGTCACAATAGCTCACTTACCAGCTGGCAGCTCCCTGAATCTCAAGTATTCCATGGAGCGTGTGGTGACTAGCGGCTTTTGAGGATAGTACAGCACATGTGCTAATGTGTCCATGCGCACATGGTAATTTGTGATGTACACGCCCATGGCTTGTTTACCCATAGCAGATTGGTAGGTATTACGTGGAGACTGCAGAGAACAAGGCAATGTCACATCAGAATCTTTCTACCTTCAGTGACTATGTATTATGTGGGGACCTCCGAGAACAAGAACCAAAACAAGTTGGCCACACAAGATCTTTTCTTTTCCCTTAGCCCTTTTGTAACTAATATTTTGTAACTAATGGAGAGTACAGTAAACGTGAATCACAGGGACTCGGAATCATTTGTACTTAACTGCTTTTGAGGAGTTAATAATTGAGGTTCTATAACAGTGCAGTTTACCTGATTGTGATCTGGAAATGGGATGATGGAAGCACACACTCCGAGGATCATGGAAGGGTGGATCTCACAGTGTGTGTAGGTAGAACAGTATGCCTGACCCTTCTCTACCAGCTCATCTGGCGTCATAGCCACCATGACAGTCTCTTCCTCATTCACATCAATGTACTCTACAATGCCATTAGCAACTAGCTCTTGCCAGCTACAAGAAAATTCATGATTTCACATACTGTACTTTTATCAAAATTAAGATAAGTAGACACAGCTTTTCTAAATGCGTAACTGCCTATTCTTGTGTCTTTTGTTTTACACTACATGGCTGCAAAGTCAGCTTATTTAACGTGCATGCAAAACAAACTTTCTTTTTGATAATAAAAACCATCAAATCATTTGATACAGTACAAGGCAAAGATTATGTGAGCAGCCATGTACAAATTATTCTTAAATCATTTACCTGTATTCGTTATACTCTCTTTCTTTCAGCTGGTCGATATGATTTTTTTTCAAAAGAAGTTTCTGATTTTCCACAATCAGAAGAGGTCGACAGATTCTGCCTGCATCCGAGTAGATTCTGATTTCTCGTTCACGGAAATCCCGCACCATAGAAACCTGAGAAAAACATTCAGTAGAGCCAGTTAGTGACATAACAACATTAATGATAACATCTACCACATAAGCCAAATGCCAACTGTCGATTTTACAACCAAAAGATAGCATGGGTCTCATTATAATTAGTAAAAAATGCAATAGAACATGTATGCACCATAAGACAATCAATCAAAAGTCACCAATGTATACACTGGCATTGCAGAAGATTATCTAGAACTCTAACTGTGTTCTCACAATTATCTAACTGTGTTCTCACAGTTAATTAATTTAGTACTCATTAGCACCTGTCAGTCATATGAATATTTTAAGTAATGCCATTTGACATTTGTAGTTTGCACTGAATACGTTTGTAATGCTATCATTAACTAAAGATCCCCCTCTAACCATTTCACAGCACACTGTTTTAATGTGTACATTATTGTACAGAGCCTTTCCCAATCTATGTGAAGCCACACTATGTACCTATGTATTTCCATTTTACCTCAGATACAATGATGTCCATTCGCCTCCTGAGTTTTCTTAGTGTGCTCATAAGTTGATCAGGATCCCGATGGATGCCCACCCAGCAGCCATTCACAAAGATCTTGGTAGAGCTAGAGGATAAAATACATCAAACAAACAGTGAAACTCGTTATTATCTGACTTTCAAATTCCTTTTTTACCACATCAATGTAAAATAAATTATGGCTACATTATCCATAAGTCCTAATAAAAGCAATAAAAAAATAGGAAGTAATCATACCCTGGTTCAAGAGCCTAGAACGTCTCTATTTAATGGCCAGCGAGCTTGAGGTGAGGCTCTGGCCTCTTAAAGCGAAATTTCGACTTATGCCTCACTTCCATGTTAATGTTTTGTGATTAGCATGTGTCAGTTTCACATGACGGTACCTTGGATGAAAACATCTTGCTCAAGAATAGGGTTCACAAGTATGAAAAGCCCATAAAAACCAGAGTTAAAAACAACAAAATTCATCTGAATGAAGAGTTAGTGAAAAGAATCTGCGCATAGAATGAGGTGTGAAATGTGAAACATTTTTTCGGGAAAGCACTCAAAGGAGGAGAAAATCAAGGATAAGCCTGCAGTTATCCTTGGAACGAGTCTATCAAAGAACTCAGGGGAAAAGGGGACAAATGACCAGTACAATCGCTTGCTTGTAATAGTTGAATCCGCTATTGTTGAGGCAAGAGCAAACGCCGGGAATAAGCTGGAAAATCAGTGATTTCCCATTGTAGCAGCCGGTCGACAGGACAGATAAGACATCTCACCACTTGATGAACTCATAAAGAGACCCCTTTTTAAAAGACTTTACATTTTAAATACTGGTAAATCTTGTAAGTACTTACAGACTGCAAAGCTATGATAATTGTGATCAAAATAATCTATCGCTCCTGCTTCATTTGCTTTAATGTTTGTTATTGCGAACAACAACTCTTAAAAAAACGGTTTTAACCTTTTGAACTTGAAGCAAAAACACAATAGAAAACTGTCAGAATTTATTGGTTTCCATGAGCATGCGCAATTGGCCAATCAGCCACCAAATTCAGATTCTGAACCTAGCATAAGTCGAAATAGTGCTTCGAGAGGCCAGAGCCTTGGCCAGTAATAGGTCACTGGCCACTAAATAGGAAGACATCGAGGCTCTGGAACCAGGGTATAGTAATCACTACTTTTAGAGCAAAAAGAACCCAATGGAAAGCAGAATGGGACTAACATATTGAAGGCTGAGGGTGTTATCTACTACTTGGGATTTAAATATTTATGGCTGAGGGTGTTATCTCCTAATTGGGATTTAAATATTTATGGCTGAGGGTGTTAAGCAGCCTACATGCGACTTACGTATTGATGGCTGAGGGTGTTATCTCCTCAAGATTCTCCATGGTCCACTCTTCCATGAACTCAAGAATAGGACTGGGCTGAGAGCCCACGGAAATGTATGCCATCAGGGCGAGATTCTTTACCAGGCCAACAGCATGGCCCTCAGGTGTCTCAGCTGGGCAGATCATTCCCCAATGAGTGTTATGAAGCTGTCTTGGCTTGGCCAGCTTCCCCTCTCGACCAATGGGAGAGTTCAGACGCCTTAGATGGGAGAGTGTGGAAGCAAAGGTGAGTCTGTTCAGCACCTGTGACACACCTGCTCTCGCTTGGTGGGCTTTTTTCTGGTCTCCCCAATTGCCTGTAGCAAGGGAATACCGCAGGCCATCTGTGATAACTTTGGGCTTCAGTGCAAGCTCTATGTTGAAGTCCTGATCAGAACACACAAATTTGATGCATTAGTTGAAGTCCTGATACTAACACACAATTTATATTCATTATGAGCTTGAAATACACCTCTTTTGAGTCTATTTCACCAAATCATACAATCCTTGGAACTCAACAGTTGATGTGTATAGAGTATTATTGCTTTTTTGTTCGCCTTAACATTACAATAGTAGTTCTTTTGAAGAAGTCAAATAATCACATTATCATCTGCCTCGTACCCAGGAATCTCATGTCAGTAAAAAGAAGTGAAAAATATACTAGTGAGCCATGGCAAGGTTTAGCGCTAGCGCAAAGGAACAAGGGAAGGGTCAACAGGAGAAATAAGAAGCCCCGCAGATTCTGTCAGATTTCTGTAACATTGTTCCGATTTCTGGATTTCGAGAGAAAAATCGTTTTGGGATAAATCACTGTTGTTTTTGTTTAGACTTCTGAAATTTTATATATTTGTGTCTTGAAGTACAAAAAATCAAAGAAATGTAGCTTGAAAAGCAGTTTTAAGAGTCAACTCTCCGAGGGAACGTCAGCGATAGCGTAGGAGGGAGGTATTGAAGAACTTGACACATCCTTCCAAGACCTTGATATGGAAGGTAATGCGACTAACATGCTCCCTTCTTTTCTCAAACAATTCTTGAAGGAAGAGCCATGTTTTCCTTACGTGCCGTAGCCGTCTGCTTCCTGCATGTTCTTGTTAACAAAGGTGATTCTGTGTGCGATACGAAAATGATTGCTACTCCGGCTTTCTCGTAAAATTCAGCATTCTCCTTGTAGGAATTGTGACTGAGGACAAGGAGCACAATATCCTAGAACAGCTTGGTGAAAATTTGGCTCCCTTCGCACTTCAATAAAAGCGTGTGGTTTACCATGCATATTTCTGACCTTATTATCTGCCAGCATTTTGTTTTCAGAATCTGCCAGGTGCTTCCCGTTTTTCATTCTACCCCTGTACGCTTAGTCCGGTCACGCTAGTAAGAGCCTGGTTACGAGGCAGCATTATCATTATTATACTATTATTGTTATTACTAGCCAACATGCATAGTAGTTTAGATTATATCATAATTGCAACATGGATCCAAACAACCGCAGTGAATGTAGTATACCTTTCCTCTATCAATGAATTTCTGGGCATACATTCTGACTTCCTTCATCAAGTTTCTGAAAAGCCCCCTGAACAAGAAAGCAAGAAGGGGACCAGCTAGGTCCAGCCTCTTGTTGCCATAGTGATCACGATCATCCAGTTCACGGCGACCAAGTGCAGCCAACAACAGCCGATGTACCATGTATCTAAAGGGAACATTCAGAGACTAGGTGAGTATATCCAGCTAAGAAATGGAAATCAGAGAATCAAATTTACTGCAGTTTTAAATATTATCTGAACTCTCCAACAATTTACAACAGCTATGTAAATCACATTCTGGCTTCCATCACTAAAAATCTTTGGAATGTTTTCATTGGCCAGCACTGAAATGGTTTCCAATCAAAACGCGCCAGTTGTCATTCTGTTAGTGAGAATGATGAAAGACGGTAAGTGGTTTAAGTAGTTGGATTAAATTGACGAGAGTTCACAGAATTTTGTAAATGGCAGATATGGGTTTGAATTGAGATGTCAAAGAGACAGCCAAGAAGTCATGCAATTTTTTCAAGAAAGTTAAGTATTCTTAGCTGCAGTAAGCTACAGTTTGTAAAAAAAACTCCAAGCTTTCAAAGAAGCATAAGAAAGTGAAAAAAAAGTTTACATGTAGAACTTACCCAAGGAAATAAGCCTTTTTTGTCTCACAAAAGTCGCTAACACCGACATGAGGAAGCATTTCTTTCTGCAGAATTTCCTTGGCATATTTGATACGTCGTTCCTTTGTAACACCTGGCCTAGCCCCACGGGAACCAATGAAATTAAGGGCAACATTCTGCTCTTGGATGACAAATGCTTCATCTAGAGATGGTTTTACCTACAAGCAAGAAAAAACTCTTAACATATCATAAGAGATAATTCAAACTTTAAGCCAGAAAAGACTTGAATTCTAATACTGTAGTTAGAATTTCTCTTGGAAATACAGTTAGAAATCCAATAAAATATATATTTTGCTGAAAATGTGGATTACAGTAGCAAAACCTACTGTAATCCACATCAATAACGCAAGAAATTAAAACATACCATTTCCATCATTTCTTGGTCTTCAAAGTCATAAATAATATGCTCCAAAATGTCTCTGTCAGCCACAAATCCTAGAGCCCTGAACACAATCATGATAGGGATCTCCTGCTTGATGTAAGGAAGTGATCCTACAATTCTCTGACCTATCGCACTCCTGCGGCCACCAGAGCTTCCTTTAGCAAGCATAGAGACCCACATGGTGCTAGTTGGCCTGGAAGAATGCTCCAGACATGAGCGAATCTCTGCCGTATACGAGTACTTGGAGTCTTTCTTGGAAAATACATAGACTGTGTTGGTTGCCATCTTCTCCTGGGCAATGAGGACTTTTTCTGATCCATTGATGATAAAGTATCCTCCCGGGTCGAGGGGACACTCGTTCAGTTCTGTTAAATCCCTGTCAAGGAGTCCATTTAGCAGGCAATATGTAGAACGAAGCATGATGGGTATTTTGCCAATAAACATTTTACTGTGAGTTGTGACCTGTGGTTCTTCATTGTCTTTGATTCTTGTTTTTGTGATGTCGACATAAAAGGGTGCAGAATACCTATAATTAACAAGATGTATATAAGGTATACAAGTTATACATATATATATATATATGAAGATATCAAGTTATGTGAAGTCCATCAATTAAGGTTGCACTCAAGAATTAATGTGTCATTGTCTGCAGTGGTTCATGGGTAATGTTAATGGTCAAATCCTTGTTTCTGAAAGCCATGTGAATATTAACAGGTACATAAAAAATATGATATGTTTATTTGATACCGATAATAAAAGCACTGCGATAACAGCATATATGTACATAACAAGTGCTTACGTAAGATTGCGTAGACGTGCTTCATTAGGCATCATTGGACTAGGGGCGCCATCTTTCTCCCAGTGAGTGGGCTTAGACAGGTAAATCTGTTCAAACTTCAGCACAAACCTTGCCTACAATGACATAAATAGGATGATTAGGACTTAACTGGGAACAACACTGTATTTAGTTAGGCCAACGACAAAATGAGATGCCCCAATACTGGGTTTCCTGTGCCTAACAAATGACTCTAGCTAAAATTATGTGTCGTACACACATAGCTGTCAACTCACCCCCTTTAGGCGGGTGTCACAAGATTGTGGACCTCATCACAAGGGGTGTCTACAAAACGAAGACCTAAAACCTAATACCTAAAACCTGTGACCCCAAAAGCTACGACCCCTAAAGCTGCGACCCCCCAAAAATTTCAGTTATTATTTAGTCTACCTTGTTCCCAAATGGCTACACAGCGCGAAAGTTTCATATGGAATCAGTGATCCTAATGAGGTAATTCAGCGAATTTTGTTGTGCTTTTCATGGACGAAATATTCTCATGTGCACGCCAATAAACTATTTTTAATTGTCGTTTATTTGTCCCATTAAAAATTGTAGTTTCACACATTTTTCAGACAAGCTCCTTTGCCCGAAAAATTATCCCCAAAACTCTCCCTGTAACCTAACAGACCCGGCAATCACCGGTAATTTATAAAAATGCCCTCAGAATAGTTTTCGAACTTCCTGGCGAGGAAGAGTGTTTATCAAAAAAAAGCTTTTGCGCAGCGTGCCGATGCGGGTTCCAGACAAGTAAATTATAATTTTTAAAGTTTATGAATAGATTGGCTAAATAGTTATTGAAATCCTAGTTTTGTCGATGTCTGTAGACAACTTGTACCCCAAACAATTGCTGTGGCATCAACATTTTTCGAAAGAAAGACAAAAAACAAGTAAATATAGTCTTATTTTGTAAAAAAACTAATAATTTCGCAAAGCTCTATATCTTTATGCGCACTGTGACAGCTAAATGTCAAATCATTTTACAGAGATGAAACCTGATTGGATGTAAGCCTTGATTGGCCCACTTATCACCGGGCAGTGGAATGGTTTTCTCTGTGATGAAAACTTCTACAACTCAACACAACTAGAACATGGAGAGATTTCCCGTATAAAGTTAGCGGGCAATTAAGATTTTGGAAGAAACACCCGAAAATGTTTACCGGGTGACATTCCGGTTTCTGAGTATATCGGGGTTTTAAGAAACGACCACCTGGAAACACAAGTAGTTCCCTTTTCCCAATTTAAAAAAAAACAAATTGAATAAGCTTATTATCTCATAAGGATCACTGATTCCACGTGAAACTTCCACACTGTGTAGCCCTTTTGGCAAACAAGGTAGGCTAAAAATAACGGCAAAACTTTGGGGGTCGTAGCTTTTGGGGTCGTTGCTTTTGGGGTCACAGGTTTTAGGTTTTAGGTCTTCGTTTTATAGACACCCTCATCACAAGCCTGTTTTTTTTTTTTGTGAGAATGTTCATACATTCTCTGTATTCACCAACACAGTACTTACAGGAATCTCTGTGTCTGATGTCATATGCTGTGATTCGGCTTGTAGGTCGATTTCTGGTGAATCCTCAACGATTCTTTGGACAGACATCTGTATGAATTCGTCGAACGAATCCAACTGTTGCCGTACGAGACCTTTCTCGTCGAAATACGAGCTGATAACAATCCAGCAAGCTTCTTGCCATAAATCTGGAGTAATATCCTCGCCTTCATCCTCCCCATATCCAGCATCTAAGAAAATCGAACATTATCATCTTATTCTTTTTAACAAAGTTCGAAAGTTTTGATGGCGGGCATACGAGTTGTCAAAATAACATGCAAAACTTTTTTCTAAAAACTTACCATCATCGTGATCGTAGACATTACTCATTTTGTATAGTCAATCTATGATTATTTAGGGTGATATAATTAAAGTTTCCAAAACAGTAGTTGTCTGAAGACGCTCGATGGAATTGGATTTATTTCCACAGAATCCCTCATCGACTGCTGGGATCAGCCATTACTGCTGAGCCAGCTCGTCCCAGGCTATCCAAAGGAGTTTTGTACTCCCTGTTATACCAAAGGGTGACCATGCTAGATAAAAAATCGTTTTTTATTTTAATAATTGGGAATATAAGTTTAGGAAAAAATCCACAGATTTCGACTTCCTTGTGTAATTTTGGCCAGCGTTTATAGTGACCGTACCAAGATGATCATTTCTTGTAATATGTCTACTTTTTTTATCTTTATTCGTTTTCTTTCTATGAATAGTGGATGAAAACCTGCTCACTGCTTCTAAGTAATAAATAAAACACAATTATCTGTTCCTGAAGCTTAAATGATGCAAAATGAATTATATGAAATATTTTCTTTGTCATCATTGCACATTTGAGGGCATCTCCTCTCGCAAAGCATCACGGGGGCCGCATTGTAAAGAGACGCGATCGAACGCCATAACACCACAACAAAATGTGCTAACTCGTGTTTCGTCGTGATGGCCTGTTAGCGATCTAAAACATTCAGCACTTCACTAATACCAGGTAAGCAGCTATCATAATTCATAGTGCTGATGGTTTCGTCGCATGGCTTAGCGTTTTGGTTATGAATTTGTTTCTCGAATTCATCGGATCTCTCCCTCTTGGGTTTCGATGGTAACGCTTCGCCGACCAAATCATTTCTTGTAACGAATCTTTGCACTTAGTCTAATTTGTTGTATGGTTACTATTACTATCATGATAGACTTGTGAATAAACTCAGTGTTGCCGTTGCCTTCTAGTTTATCGGAAATGCGGTAATAAGTCAATTATCAAGGTTTTGCTGTCATATTTTTGCCACAACACTTGTCTTCTAAATGGGTTTACCACGCACTAATACTTCTTTTTGTTTGTTTTCTTTTCTTCTTCATTGGGGAAACCTCGAAAATTCTGTGTTCTAATAAGAATTCTCGATGTTATGAATATGATATTGTGAACTTCTGATCTTCTGGGGTATAATCCTAAATTGATACGTCATTTCAAAATCTCTCTTATCGGCATTGTCTTTTGTTCTTGATGGTGTCGTTCGCGGTGTGAGGAAGTGTTCTTTGGGTTTCGATAAATCTGAACTCTTTATTCGAAGAATCCCTTATTTCGTTTCCTGAACCTCGTAATTGCTTGGGTAAAACTTTTTGACTTTTTTTTAACGATAAAGACAAATGACTTTAGATTTGAGGCCATTGTTTTCTTGTGAATGGGGGTAGCGATTCCTTGTCAAACCATTTCGATACCAACAGCTAATGATTACTTTCACATCTGTTGCGATTTTTAGACCTATAATCTAGCATCAGGTAAGATATGAAATGTGCTAGATATTAGTTACATCTCCAGGTTTTGACGCGCAGAAGCATGTAAAAAATAATTAGTCCCGTTTTGATTTATACTTAAAGTTTGTATTTTGTGACCGATGTTTTTTTTTTCGCATGGCCTATCTCTTTTTTTTTCAGTTTAACTGCATTTGTAGGTATGTTTAAATTCGTTTCAAGTCTAACTGTTTTCTTGTCAACACAACTAAAGTGGCTGTAAAGCCCTCTTCAAACCGATTGCTTAGTTACACAGGCATGTAGCAGGATGAATAGCGTCTAGTGACTTACTATGACATTTCTATTTATCATCCTATTACCCGTTATCTAAATGTACCGTATTGCATAAACTATATTTTTTTCGTAAGTTCTATACAATCTTATTTGTAACTGGTAGGAAACTCACTACCTTTACTTCCATGGCTTGATTTCTTACTTGACAAATTTTTGCTGACATCGCTTTTAACGCTCTATGTTCAAGGATGCAAATTTCCCTGGGGGGGGGGTCTTCAAGGTAAAAATGGTAGGGATGCTGGTTGAAAAATTCGAAAAATGCCCCTAAAAATACCAGCACGACCAAAATTTGCTACCCTAAACAATACCTCAGGAGCATTTCTAAGAGAAAAGCCTATTTTTTTTCTTGGATACCCCCTAAAAAATACCTGAGGCCCGATTTTGACCCCTAAAAAATATGACAAGGATCCCTATCAAGTCCACATGGGAAGAAACCCCCCGGGCAAATTTCAGATTTCACAGTTTAATGATTGGGGAGCAAGATAAATAATGTTTTTAAATTCCAAAAATATATATTTTGTTTTAAATGTGTTTTGATCAAACAATTGTTTTGAGCCAGCAGTCGCTTTATACTACGATTTTGCTGACAGCCATCTTGGATATGGAGCCTAGTCCCTAACGTTAAAGGATATCAAATGTCTCCCGCGTGCTCACCCCAGGCTTTTTTAGACCATTTAGAAAAAACGACAGCCATTGATTGATATGCTTCAAACTTGAAACATGTGTAATAATAAATATAAAATGATTAGATGCAGTATATACAGGTCCATACCCAGGGCTATTTGTAGACAAAACTATAAAGCATAAGCTAGATCACTCTGGTATGTCATCAATTCATAAGTCAGACTTTTTTGTAACCTCTTTGTTATATTACAGGGGTGGTCAAATTTTTATCAGACAACAATCCCCCCCCTTTTCGGATTTTGCCCCCCCCCCTTAAGAAAAATCCTAAGTGCAGGCCTGACATACTACTTTTTCACATGTCAATAATGTCTGATCATTTCTTAATTGTTGCAGAATGATTAACCAGTGCGACACACACTTTTGACACCATGGGGCATTCAGCAAGCATAGCTAAGAAATACCAGGCACCAAAACAACATGTTGATGATACTAATGATGCGGTTGACTCCTTAGCAACTGTCTCCAGCTTCAGACCAACAAGCCCTGATGCCCACAATGATGCTAGACAGTTTATCCTTACCCCACCACAACAGCCACATAGACTGAAGACACAAAACAATTATGGTTACCCAGTATACGGGTCTCTACCTCTAGGATACAGGACTCATTCGCTTGGCAATAGATCTGCCTACTCAAATACCACGCTAGGGTATCCACATGGTGGGGTATACCCATATGCCACAATAGGCAGCACACCATTTCGCTCTATGCATGAGGTGCGGCACTACCTGGCCGGGCACCCTGATTTACTTTCTGGAAAAAGGGTGAAGAATGGCTACAAAAACCACCCATTTCATGATATTGAGGAACAACAGAAGCAAATCAAAACCAAGCAGAAAGTTTACCTAGGGCTTTTGGATCCCCCTGTTGTTTACGGTTACGGTGTAGACAGGGAAAAGGAAAAGCAACTTAAGGTCAAACAGAAGTTGTATCTCCAGTTAGTTACCCCAACTGTTAATAACATTGAATATTACATGCCAGAAAAACGCTCAAGAGTGCCTCTAAGAAATGAAGAAATGGTGGTGGTAAGAAAAGATGATTCCATAAAGAATCTTCCTCAAGAGAAAAGTTGCACACCTCTTCCCGTAATTAGAGGCAAGCAAGCTGTTCTACCAGAAATAGCAATTAAGAGTTCCCTGAAACAGCCCCCACAGCAAATGCAGGTGAGACGGGAACCCGCAAATGGTGGAAGCATAAATGGCATATCTCAAATTAATGCCCTGCAGAGTATTACACCGCAAGGAGCCATCCCTAGAAGACGTGTTAATGAATACACCGAAATGAACACTCCTGGTCTAGCAAGATCCGGAAAATCTCAGAAACAGAGAAAACATGAAGACATAGATGAGATGGAGGTCATTCGTAAGTACAACAGCCTTGGCAAGTCTTCTGCCAAACCAGAACCAAGTGATGACGTTGTGTTCACATATGATGTGGAGGAGTTAGGGTTAAAAAAGAAAACTGCCAGTAGAGAAAATGTTGCTCCACTTTACCTCAAGAAATCTCTGGCCTACAACCCTAGGCAGAATGGGAATAGAGACATCCTATCTGACCCATTGTGAATGTGAATATGATAGTAGTTTTTATACATTAGTTGTGCTAAGAAAAGTAATTTCATTTTTTTAGAAATAGAAAAGAAAAGAAAAAAGTTTTTTTTTCAAGTTTATCTTGGTTTAAATGAAGGTTCACTATCAAACATATTTTTATCAGTTACAGCTGCATTACTTTATGATTAGCAAGTAATTTCCATTAATAACAGAAATAGCTGGCTATTAGAGGCACTAAAGTATATTCTACTGTATATTCACTCATCCAGTACTAAAGCTTAGCAGCCGATGATTGTTCTGTGTTTTTCAGCCAACGAAGGTAAACCATGATCCCAAGTCAGTTACTGAAATTTTTAATGTCTACTTAAAAATTCAATTGTTGAATTGATATTTCTTTAGATTCATTTGAAGATTCCTTCTTTGGTATTATGTTTTTTTTTATGATAAGGAATTTGGTTTGCCGATTTTTTTAAAATTGAAGACAGCACATATATACTGATATCAGACTGATATAATATCGTGTAAAAAATCACGTGCTCGATGTGTACCATATTTTTATACCGAAATGAAGCTGTATAAAGCAAGCATGTAACCAAATAGTTAGATCATACCATAAAATATACTGTTTATTTGTCATTATTTTAATTATGTTGTTTTTAATTGATGTATGTAAGGTTTAATCATGGGTTTGGTTTGGTCATGAGTGAGGTTTAACCCATTTACTCTTGAGTACTTTTGAGCAAAATTGTGAGAAAAACAGACTGCAGACAGAAACCTTCCACCCTTATTTCAAGTCCCAACTGTTACATCCTGTTGCTGACAACAGTTTCGCCTGAATTTGCTTAAAAAAATAACAGTATTTTTACATCTGGAGAGTGCCTGGGACATTATTAGCCTACCCAACATTTTTGCTGAGCGTCACTGGGCGAGAGAAGTTTGGAGGCTCTGGTACCCTGGGTATGAGTGACCTCATACTCACCAGTGTGGAACATTTTTGCCACCCAACCTTATTCAAAAATTGGTTCGAGGCTTATTGTGGGTTCCTTGGACCTGGGAATGTTTTATTGGCTTTGGGGCAAAGATCATACAAAAACTGTGATGAGATTGGGGGAGGAGTTTGCCCTCCTCTGTCAAAGGGTTTATAAGACTCCCATGATACAGTGCAGGCATGTAAAGGGGCCTGAACATGGCAACTCTCTTGTAATGCAGGTGTTAGCGTTAATAATTGTGGTTGATTGCTGCAATAGGACCCGATGGAGCGGAATAACGGTATCTTTGACATAATCTGTACTTGTTTGTTGGGCTAGAAACTAAGATCTTGACGGGGTAAAAGGGTTAGGAACTAAGAACTTGACGGGGTAAAAGGGTTAGGAACTAAGAACTTGACGGGGTAAAAGGGCTAGGAACTAAGATCTTGACGGGGTAAAAGGGATAGGAATTAAGAACATGACAGGGGCTAGTACTAGGAATTTTGGGTGAAGTTACCCTGACTAAAGGCTCAAAGCGTCACTTCCAAAGTTCTACGAAGCTTGGAGCCTCTGCCAAAAAAAAGGGTTGGGTAGTAAGATATTGACTAAAATCATTTCTTGAGTTCTTTATTTCAACTGATACAGTCAAAATCGAAGCCAATTTTTTTCTACTTGGTGAGCGGCGATTCCCAAATTTCTGCAACAATAAAGAAAACAAGTTAGATAACTTGAATGTCCAAATGAAGTTTCCAGATTTGACTGAAGAGCCATTAAGATCTCTTTTCCCCTTCTCTTTTACCTTTAATGTTATTCCTCAATTTCTCCTGGCTTGGGGCCTTTTGGGTTTGGCCTATTATTCGAATCTGCAAACGAGACAGATAACTTATGAAAGGGAGTAATCGTAAGATATAAGAAAAAAAATCGAAGATATAAAGAATGCGAGTGTACCTCCGCCGTCCTCATCCTCGTCATTGACGGGCTGAAGTTCACTGTCGCCTTGAGCTAAGGAGAAAACGCAAAATGAGTATGTCAAAACTAGGAACAACATCCATGCGTGGATATGATCACTAACTCTTTAGTGTTTAAGCAATTGCGCAAAAGTGAAAATAAGAGATTTTTCACGGAAATTTCGTCGATAGTTCTTTTATCTTGTCTTTAATCTTGCTTTAACACAGCCATTTGTGCAGTGGGTGGTCTTACCATTGCACTTGTACATCAGCTTCGTCTGACGAATGTCGCCGGCGCTCAAACCAATCCTGACCTATTCTGGCGCCTTTTTCTCTTGGCTCTATAACAACGGCGTACAACTTGTTTTGACCTTGGTACTTTGAGTAGTGCATAATGCTACGATAGTCTCGCCCCATGTAAGGTAATCCAAGAGGCTTCCGGATTCTGGATTCCAGGCTCTGGATTCCGGATTCCGACCCTTGGATTCCGGATTCCAGGCACAACTTATATTCCGGATTCCTACAAAATATTAATGACATTCTATTAATATATAGTATATAATGTACTCTTACTAGTGTTCTTAAGAATGTAAGAATTCTGCCAATTGAAGATAATTAGACCGGAAAAAGTTGTACAATGATCGACAATGAGTTTTCAATCAATTATGCTAAACACTAACCAGACACACCTCCTCATTAGAAATGCAAATAACAGAATAAAGGCAAGGGCTTGAGGAATATCGTGGCACTTTACTCGGCTACTCAATCTTCATCTTCGCTTGTGTGGTCATTGTGGGATTTTTTTAAAGTCATTAATTTGAATGAAAAGTATGGATTCCGGATTTCGAAACTATTTGGATTCTGGATTCCAGACTGTGGATTCCGAATTCCAATCTCTGGATTCCGGATTCCAAGGGCCCTAAAAACCTGGATTCCGGATTGTGGATTACCTTACATGGGGCGAATAGTCGTAAAGCTGGCCGCGAGAATCGTAATTTTGTTGAAGTTACTTTTGAATCCTAAACAATACGAGTTCTGGTTTAGACGTTTTCAAACAAATACAACTATTTCAAATAAGGTTTGGACTCAATTATTACTGTCACCCCGCTACGGCGAAAACTTGCTTGTTTCACAAGAGTTACTCACCCTTTTGGATGTTCGTGAAGTGGATACCCACAAACTTGTCTCGGTCAGGTCGAGAATGCTCGTGGAAAAAGCCGATAGTCATTGAATGAAAGAGATAGAAGCGGGAGAAGGGGGGAGGGGGGAGGGGGGTAAGGAGAGCTAATAAAAAAGGCAGTATGAAGGGAGAGGTCTTACTTAGCTGCAATGAAAAATAGAGATAAATGAACGACAATATAGAAAAGGGAGGACCTACTTGCGTGTGCTACCAATAGAGGACTTACTTGCGTGTGCTACCAATAGATGACTTACTCGCGTGTGCTACCAATAGAAGACTTACTTGCGTGTGCTGCCAATATAGGACTTACTTACGTGTGCTACCAATAGAGGACGTACTCGCGTGTGCTACAAATATTGGAGACTTACTTGCGTGTGCTACAAATAGAGGACTTACTTGCGTGTGCTACCAATGAAGGACTTACTTGCGTGAGCTACTATAGAGAACTTACTTGTATGTGCTACAAATATTGGATACTTACTTGCGTTTGCTACCAATAGATGACTTATTTGCGTGTGCTACAAATATTGGAGACTTACTTGCGTGTGCTACCAATATAGGACTTACTTGCGTGTGCTACCAATAGTGGACTTACTTGCGTGTGCTACCAATATAGGACTTACTTGCGTTTGCTACCAATATAGGACTTACTTGCGTGTGCTACCAATAGTGGACTTACTTGCGTGTGTTACCAATACAGGACTTACTTGCGTGTGCTACCAATAGTGGACTTACTTGCGTGTGCTACCAATAGAGGACTTACTTGCGTGTGCTACCAATAGAGGACTTACTTGCGTGTGCTACCAATAAAAGACTTACTTGCGTGTGCTACCAATAGTGGACTTACTTGCGTGTGCTACCAATAGTGGACTTACTTGCGTGTGCTACCAATAGTGGACTTACTTGCGTGTGTTACCAATAGAGGACTTACTTGCGTGTGCTACCAATAGAGGACTTACTTGCGTGTGCTACCAATACAAGACTTACTTGCGTGTGCTACCAATAGAGGACTTACTTGCGTGTGCTACCAATACAAGACTTACTTGCGTGTGCTACCAATACAAGACTTACTTGCGTGTGCTACCAATAGAGGACTTACTTGCGTGTGCTACCAATACAAGACTTACTTGCGTGTGCTACCAATAATGGACTTACTTGCGTTTGCTACCAATAGAGGACTTACTTGCGTGTGCTACCAATAGAGGACTTGCTTGCGTGTGCTACCAATAGAGGACTTACTTTCGTGCGCTACCAATAGAGACCTTCTGTCTCGCTTTTCTGGTGTAACCAGCTTGGGCTCTGCACCACCTGTATAAACAGAATAAGATTCGTAATTTCGATGCATGATCTTTGGCATCTTAACGGGATGGCGTAGGTAGTTGTGATTTATACCTACCCATCATATTGAAACTCGATGTATGCGCGTTCTCTTTTTCGTGGGCTGAACTTCAAACAGGTCTTGGACATCCAGTGGCTCATCGCCTTTTTAGCCATGTTTTTTCCGGCTCGGTCTAATACAAAGAGCACGAATTGTTATAGCTAGGTAAGGAAATGACTAAATAGTTAAAGTAATAATGATAAATTTCGGGAAAGTAATCAACCATCTTGCAGGTGGAACGCTGGATTACCGGAGCGCATGTATGACATTCTAAAACAAGTATTCATGCCGCAGGTAGCCGCTTTTTGAGGAGTAAGCAAAACCCTGAAAAAACCCTCTGAGCAAAGACGAGAACCAACTAACTCAACCTACGATAAAATATAAATAAATAAAATAAAATAAACATAAAAACCTCCCCATGGTATAAAGGTAATGCCAATGTGGGGGTAGACACACAAACACAAACTTACAGACAGACACACAGCTTTTACTCTCACCAATATCGTCGCTGAAGGTGTAAGGGATTTTTCCCTGAGTCCAAAGGTAGCGGTCCCTTAAGGCCGCACGCCGAACCCGTCCATTCTGGTGCGCAAGATAAGCCTCTTTTTTGCTCCTTGGTCATCAGCATGTCATCTTCAACAAGCTCTAATTTATCAAAAGGCTTGCCTGGAGGACACACATATAGCGTCAATTTTTTTTTTTTCATTTTATTAAAGCTAACCACGGTATAGAGAATACTAAAGATAATTTGGATTCAATGACGGCAAATTTGGTACTGATTTGTAGTATTTTAGTGTTTCATATTCGCTAATTCCGACAAACCGTTTTCTGTAAAAGGGCCACTTCTGCGGAGGCATTTTACCGGGAAGAAAGTATTCAAAAAAAAGTATCCAATAAAATGAGATTGCGTGGAGTGATGTTAGAAGTTTTGATTTTTTTAAAAAAATATGAAATACATTATAAGTACCTTCTGCCAGGCAGAGCAAAGCAGAGCAGACACCAAAACTCCAGCGAATATGAATCCTTTCATGATAACTGGAAGGAAAAAGAAGGGCAGCTTCTCTCACTGCGACTTTCAGAGCTAATTGAAGCCAACCTGTATTTTTGCTAGAGTAATAGAAGGTTACCTAAGGGATTGGATAAGAATAATAGATAGACATTTAACCATCTTGCAGGTGGAACGCTGTATTACGGGAGCAAATATATAACGGGGTCGCGTCTAAGGCATGGAATGGCGCCTCAGGCAGCAAAACCCGGAGAAAAAACAAAGACGTGAACCAACTAACTCAACGAAACGCACGACGAAGTCTTTCAGCATGCAGTATTTATGTAGCCGCAAATAAACGGGCAATAGTCTAAGTGACTCCCTTAAAACTTCCATTTTATGGTTGAAATATCAATATATTGGACGGTTCTCCTAATGTTTGCGACAGGTGGATTTCAGGAAGGGGCGTTTTACCTTTTTAAGTTTGAACCATGAAATATCAAGAGGCTGTGCATCACTCTAAGGAAATTGCATTGCTATATCGAGAATATCATTCGTTAAATCGATATTATTTTCCATATATTTGATAGTTTGCGGGATCTGAAACCTATAGTATTCTGCTATAGTTTAGTCGTTTTGGGAGCCCTGTGTTATGTTTGGTTACCCTGTGTACCTCCGGGACTTGAGGGATCCGCCATCTTGGATTAAAAACGTTGTTGGTGTTAAACTTTGTGAGCTAATTTATCTCACAAAATCTATATCATAATATTGAGAGTATTGCTGTATCGAGGTTCCTCTGTACCACGTATCATTGGTATTTTATATTCAATTCCACGAGAGTGGAAGTGCCATTTTCCCGAACCTGAGTCAAAAAATCGGCTATAATATAGGCTCCGAGCTATGACATTACGTTTGGGGATATTTTGAGCAAGTCGGCCATGTTGGGAACATAATCTGAATCATTTATTTTTTCAAATTTCAAAATCAGGTTGACAGACTAGTCAGATTAATAAGTATCCATGGAAATGAAAATTAAGCAAGCCACTTGAAAAATAAGAGACTCATTTTATTTCACTTTACAAGACGCTTTATTGGCCATTTCGATTTTCAAAAATATGAAACAGAACTTAGAAAATACAATATATACAATGTCAGAAAATACACTATCTATAAGAGTCTTTTAGGAGCTTTATTGCGCGAGTTATACGAGCGCTTCCTAATCCTGCCGCCCGTGTGCTGAATGCTGAAGGGTTTCAAGGTTGATGTGGCGGGTAAACCTAGCCTCCATACCCCCTAGCATATTCTAAGACCCCCTTGCATATTCTAAGACCCCCTAGCATATTCCAAGACCCCCCAGCATATTCCAAGACCCCCTAGCATATTCCAAGACCCTTCAGCATATTCCAAGACCCCTAGCATATTCTAAGACCCCCTAGCATATTCCAAGACCCCCCAGCATATTCCAAGACCCCCTAGCATATTCCAAGACCCCTCAGCATATTCCAAGACCCCTAGCATATTCCAAGACCCCCTGGCATATTCCAAGACCCCCTGGTATATTCCAAGACCCCCTAGCATATTCCAAGACCCCCTAGCATATTTCAAGACCCCTTAGCATATTCCAAGACCCCTAGCATATTCCATGACCCCCTAGCATATTCGAAGACCCCATAGCATTTTCCAAGACCCCCTGGCATATTCCAAGCCCCCCTAGCATATTCTAAACCACCCTCGTATATTTCAAGATCCCCTGATAAATTCTACGACCCTCTAGCATATTCCAAGACCCCTCAGCATATTCCAAGACCCCCTAGCATATTCCAAAACCTCAGGTGTATTGTATTCATTGTTCTGGTACGAGATCGCGACAGTTTGGGCTTTTTGATTCTATTCCAAGACCCCCTGGAATATAGCAAGACCCCCTGGCATATTCCAAGACCCCTTGGCATATTCCAAGACCCCTAGCATATTCTAAGTCCCCCTGGCATATTCCAAGACCCCCTAGCATATTCCAAGTCCCCCTGGCATATTCCAAGACCCCCTAGCATATTCCAAGTTCCTCTAGCATATTCCAAGACCCCCTGGAATATAGCAAGACCCCCTGGCATATTCCAAGACCCCTTGGCATATTGCAAGACCCCCTGTCATATCCCAAGACCTACTGGCATATTTCAAGACCACTATACTATAATTACCACTCCCCCATCCGATTCAGTTTCTTTTGCTCCGACGAAGAGCTAACGCTTGAAACGTCAGCGCAGCTTCTCTGCTTCAAATAGGCGTTTAACATACATTTTCAACCTTGTGTTAATTTATACCTTGTCTACACCAAGCCTACGCAGACCATTTAGTTTTTCTACAGCTTGTCTGTAGTCTTAGGATTATATCACATAAGAACTTGACTGGGTTAAAGGGCTATGAACTAAGAATTAAATGGGGTGAAAGTGTTAGGAACTAAGAACTTGACGGGGTAAAGGACCAGAAGAACTAAGAACTTGACATTGTAAAATGGTTAGGAACTAAGAACTTGGACGGGGTAAAAGTCCAGTCAATCTACTTCAAAAAAGGGGTTAACAAAGGGCTTTCTTGCACAGAAAGTATCCCTCAGACTATAACGTACTAAAAGTCTAAACAAAACGGAGCACGCAAACACCACGAAAAACGGGATCGAATTTCCCCATACAAGGCTTGTATAAAAAACCATAGGGTTCCCAAGTCATGAAAATAACGAAAAAATACATACTTTAGAAAAAAGGAATTTATACCACTATAGAATACTAGAGATATATATTAGGATAAAAAAATAACGTTATTTGAATTGTTTCAAATTTAGTTATTTTGGGTAAAATGCACAGATTTTTTAGCTATCCTTGTCACCACCACTTTGATCTTGCAGACATTTCGTTATCATAAATGACTATACGTGATGGAAACAGGTTCAGTGCTTAATGCCTCTCAATAATCATGTCATTGATTCAGTATAAATCAAAAAAGTATATGGACACATTATATATGATTATATATTATATTATTTATTATATTATGGTATATAATGTATATAATGATTCTGATTATATAAATTATATAATCACTCTTATGCGGTATTGTTTTTTCTGTGAAAATGGATTCTTTAATGTCGGAAGTTTTCATAATTTCTTTTAAATTAAGACCCGATTGAGAGGGAATTGTTACACGATGAACCTTTGCATTGGCCGTAGGGCGAACACGCTAGATTGTTCATGCGGCAGGAGCACTAAACGTGCTGCTGTCAGAAGGTTTCTCAAGATCTGTTAAGGGCTCACCCTTTCGTTGACCAACATCTAGGCTCAGACTTCAGACCGCCTTTCTATCGCCTCTCCATTGGTTGACTTGATAGAATACTGGAACTTGGAACTGTGGAACGTGGCTGCTGCTGGAGTTGGGGAAATATTTTGTTCTCTCTTAGCTCGTGCGCGGATGTAGGTTGTTTCACAACCAAGAAGCGCATGGATAAAAAGCAAAAAATAATAATATAAATTTAGGCATTGCCTAAAAGCGGAGCTCCAAACGACCAAATCTTGCTTAATGAAATATTTATTTTTTATTTTGATGACGTCAGCATATTCTTTATTCTAGTGACGTCCTCGATGACGTCACAAATCACGAGTTCATATTTTTGCACCCCCCTTGACACAAACATGACACCTGCCAAGTTTGGTTGTGAAACAATGTTTTTTTCAAGAGATATGAATGTTTTGCTGTTAATCACGTTTTTTTTGCTTCAAGTGAGGTAATCGATGACGTCACACAACACGTGACCATATTGTTGCATCCCCCTTGACACCTACATGACACATACCGAGTTTGGTTGCCATACGATGTTTCCTTCGTGAAATATAAATATTTTTTATTGTTATCGATGACGTCACTAAATGACGTCACTAAAAATATGCTGAAGTCATCAAAATAAAAATACATATATATCATTAAGGAAAAAAAATAAACAAACTCAAAATAATGATAATAACTACATGATGTGCTTGATTCTCCTTCTAAAGACCCGTAAAGATAGAAACCTGTGGGTTTTGCCCGAAATAAATAAGCTATATCAGACAACGTTGATTTTTATCCAGATTGTGTAGAAATATATATTTCTTATTATTTATAGTGGTATAACTTTGATTTTTTAAAGTATGTGTATTTTTCGTGATTTTCATGATTTGGGATTTCTGTGGTTTTTCATAGGAGCATTGTATGGGGAAATTCTATGCGGTTTTTCGGTGTGTTTGCGTGCTCCGATTTTTTTTAGACTTTTAATATGTTTTAAAGGGAGACCAAGTTAATACAAAAACATTGAAAAACCTTGTATTGCAATTATTCCGATCTTAAACTGTAGATTGATTGGAATTTTTGGAACTAATGACTTGGGATAAAAGGGCCAGGAACTAAGAAGTTGACGGACTGAAAAGGTTAGGTACTAAGAACTTGACGGGGTAGAAGGGCTAGCAACTAAGAAGATGACGCGGTCGGGGTAAAAGAGTGGCAGGAAGCCAAAGAAGGAGAAGGATTGCAACTCCACTACAAACTGAAAGCATTTCACGAGTTCTTTATTTCAACTGATACAGTCAAACTCAAGTCTTTTTGCCATTTTCTTCCACTATTGAGTTTCTGAAACATTAAAGAAAACAAGTTAGCTAAGCTTGAATGTGTCTTTAGTGGTTCAGCTATATCCCTCATGCGTCTCGTGTGAATATTCATCCACCTCTCTCTTTTTCTCTCTCTAAAAAAGTGGTACAGCCATTGGGGCGGGAGGGTATGATCGAGTTTAATCAAAAGAAAGCATGGGGAATTATTCGGGATAAACCATCCCGCGCCTTATGGCCGAAGGACGTTTGGCTGATAAGCCATTAACATCTCTTTGCTCCTTCTCTTTTACCTTTATTGTTATTCCTCAATTTCTCCTGGCTTGGGGCCTTTTGGGTCTGGTTTCTTCTTTGAATCTGCAGAGAAAAACAGACAATTTATATTTATTTATATTTATATTTACATTTACATTATATGAAAGGGATTTGAAAGGGAGATAAAAAAAACAGCTATCAGATAAAAAACAGCTTTCGCACAGAAAGCACATAATGGTGACCCTCCTCCTCCGCGACAAAAATAACACCCTCCCTCAGAACAAAAAAAGCCTCATTTCTCATGTTTTACTCTTTGACTAGAACTTAAATTCGTAAATTAAGTGATGGGAGTTAATTAAAACAAAACTTCTACAGACATAGAAAGCAGAAGCCACACTTTAGGGGATGATGATTTTCAACGCCAGCCAAATGTCACGAACGTGCAAGCAGAAGGCGCATCACATTCATTTATCTATTATGTAGGGGGTCTGGGATTCTCCCCAGAAACTGATTGATTTTCTCCAGGAAATTGATCAGAATACCTGTTCAAAAGGCCCTTCCCTAAACAATGTATCAACGTTGATTTGAGGCCCTTCCCCAAATCAACCCTAAAAAAATCGCAACCTTCCCCCGTTGATTAATGACCCTTCCCTTATCGTCAGATATAACACATAAATTGTCAGATATAAAGAATGCAAGTGTACCTCCGCGGTCCTTATCTTCATCCTCGTCATTGACGGGCTGAAGTTCACTATCGCCTTGAGCTAAGGAGAAAACGCAAAATGAGTATGTCAAAACTAGGAACAACATCCATGCGTGGATATGATCACAACTGTTTAGTTCAAGCAATTGTTATAAAAATATGATCACAGCTGTTAAGTTTAAGCAATTGTTATGAAAATAAAACAAGGTCTTGCTGGGCATAGTACTTTCACGCTAATACATGCCTGCACATTTTCGCTGGGGAATCCCAAATTTAGGCTCTCCCGGCAAAAAGACAAAATTTCCTATGCATTTAATGTAATCTCCCGGGATAATTCATCGAGAATATCTTGCACAGTTCTTCTATTTGAAGCACAATCTCGTCGCGGTTTTTTAACCTTTTAAGGTTGGCAAGTACACTATTAGACCGTAGCGTTCCTGTTACACCAAACGGTACACTGTTAAATCTTAGAATGAATGAACAAACAAACGAACGAATGAATGAATTTTGAGGCCTTTGGGGTTGGCAAATTTCGTGAAAAACCTTCGTCAACAAACTTCTCATTTCAATTTTGCACAAAAATCTTCTTTTGTTGCATATATTCATGGCAACTTAGTCTTACCATTGCACTTGTACATCAGGTTCGTCTGGCGAATGTCGCCGGCGCTCAAACCATCTCTCTGACCGATTTCGGCGCCTCTTTGAATTGGCTCCATAACGACGGCGTTGAATGCGTTATTTCCTTGGTACTTGGAGTAATGCATAATGCTACCGTAGTCGTAATCCTGGCCGCGAGAATCCACGAAATAACCGTTATCTTTTCTGAAGTTACCTTCGGCTCCTAAACAAGACGAGTTCTGGTTTAGACGTTTTCAATCATATACAGCTATTTTAAATAAGGTTTGCATTCAATTATTCCTGCCACCCCGCTTACGGCGAAAAGATGCTTGTTTAACAAGAGTTACTCACCCTCTCGGATGTTGTTGACGTTGATATTCACGTACTCGTCTCGGTCAGGTCTAGAATGCTCGTGGAAAAAGCCAATGCCGTGTCCAAGTTCATGAATAACTGACCCAAGTGGACAGGGGCTGCCATTGAAACCAGGTATGGGATCAGTAGATGAAGTGAATGAATAAGTAGGATAGAAGTGGGGGGAGGGGGGCAGTAAGTAGAACTAATTAAAGGGCAATATGAAGGAAGTGCACTAAAAAATAGAAAATAAACGAACGGAGGACCTGCTTGCGTGTGCTACCAATAGAGGACTTACTCGCGTGTGCTACCAGTAGAGGACTTACTTGCGTGTGCTACCAATAGAGGACTTACTTGCGTGTGCTACCAGTAGAGGACTTATTTGCGTGTGCTACCAATAGAGGACTTACTCGCGTGTGCTACCAATAGAGGACTTACTCGCGTGTGCTACCAATAGAGGACTTACTTGCATGTGCTACCAATAGAGGACTTACTTGCGTGTGCTACCAGTAGAGGACTTATTTGCGTGTGCTACCAATAGAAGACTTACTTGCGTGTGCTACCAATAGAAGACTTACTTGCATGTGCTACCAATAGAAGACTTACTTGGGTGTGCTACCAATAGAGGACTTATTTGCGTGTGCTACCAATAGAGGACTTACTTGCGTGTGCTACCAATAGAGGACTTACTCGCGTGTGCTACCAATAGAGGACTTACTCGCGTGTGCTACCAATAGAGGACTTACTTGCGTGTGCTACCAATAGAGGACTTACTTGCGTGTGCTACCAATAGAGGACTTACTTGCGTGTGCTACCAATAGAGGACTTACTTGCGTGTGCTACCAATAGAGGACTTACTCGCGTGTGCTACCAATAAAGGACTTACTTGTGTGTGCTACCAATAGTGGACTTACTTGCGTGTGCTACCAACAGAGGACTTACTTGCGTGCGCTACCAATAGAGGACTTACTTGCGTGTGCTACCAATAGAGGACTTATTTTCATGTGCTACCAATAGAGGACTTACTTGCGTGTGCTATCAATAGAGGACTTACTCGCGTGTGCTACCAATAGAGGACTTATTTTCATGTGCTACCAATAGAGGACTTACTTGCGTGTGCTACCAATAGAGGACTTATTTTCATGTGCTACCAATAGAGGACTTACTTGCGTGTGCTATCAATAGAGGACTTACTCGCGTGTGCTACCAATAGAGGACTTATTTTCATGTGCTACCAATAGAGGATTCACTTGCGTATGCTACCAATAGAGGACTTATTTTCATGTGCTACCAATAGAGGACTTACTTGCGTGTGCTACCAATAGAGGACTTACTCGCGTGTGCTACCAATAGAGGACTTACTTGCGTGTGCTACCAATAGAGGACTTACTTGCGTGTGCTACCAATAGAGGACTTACTTGCGTGTGCTACCAATAGAGAACTTACTTGCGCGTGCTATCAATAGAGAACTTACTCGAGTGCGCTTCCAATAGAGACTTTCTGTCTTGCCTCTCCGGTGTAACCAACTCGGGCTCTGCACCTCCTGTATAAACAGAATGAGATTCATAATTACGATGCATGATATCCGGCATCCTAATGGGTGGCGAAGGTATCATATAAAAAAGATATAAAACAATTTCCAGACTTTTGTAATCTGAATAAGGGGTGCAATCTTTTCCTCCCAGTCACATTGAAACTCGATGTGATCGCGTTCTCTTCTTTGTGATTTGTACATACCCGTCATATTGAAACTCGATGTATGCGTGTTCTCTTCTTCGTGGACTGAACCTTAAACAGGTCCTTGACATCCAGTGGTTCATTGCCCTTTCAGCTAATTCTCTTCCAGCTTGGTCTAATACACAGAACACGAATTATTAGCTGGTGAAAGCAATAACTAAATAATTATAACAATAATGATAATGATCTTGGGAAGGTAATCAGCCGGCGGAACGCTGGATTACCGGAGCGCATAAATAACGTGGTCGAGTGTAAAACATGCCTTGGCGCCTCAGGCAGCCGCTTTTTTGTGGAGTGAGAAAAACCGGAGAAACACCCTCTGAGCAAAGGCAAGAATCAACTAACTCAACTCACGTCTGGAAAAGGAATCGAACCTTGTACCCATTGGTGAGGGACAGCAACAGTCCCCCCCTCACCACCACCACCACGAACAGCCCCCCCCTCACCACCACTACCAACAGCCCCCCCCCTTCCCCACACACAAACCAAAAAAACATATTTTAAAACCTCCCCTTGTAGGTATAAAGGTAATAGGTTTTCTACAACACTTGCGCATAATCTCGCTTTCTGATTGGTTGTTAGCCATGGTCAGGGTACATATCACGGGGTTCGTCATTCAAACAATCCTTGCAGTCTCACTTGAAGCGAATAGAAGAAAAAACTTTATTCAGATTCGAAAAATTTGGTTCACAATCTTTTCTAGTAAATGTATTTTTCATCCTTACAAAAGGACACCAAAAGTAACGAAGACTGCAGGGTTTTGAAGCTAAAGTTTTCAATTTTCGTTTATCTGCCTGCATTGCAAACACCGGTTGCATAGCTCGCGCACGCACTAGAAAAACTATGGGGAATTTGTTGAGTACCTCTCGCCAGTATGGGGGTAGATACACAGACAAACACATAAACTAACACACAGACAGACACACAGCTTTTACTCTCACCAATATCGTCGCTGAAGGTGTAAGGGATTTTTCCCTGAGGCCAAAGGTAGCGGTCCCTTAAGGCAGCACGTCGAACCCGTCCATTCTGGTGCGCGAGATAAGCCTCTTTTTGCTCCTTGGTCATCAGCATGTCATCTTCAACCAGCTCTAAGTTATCAAAAGGCTTGCCTGGAGGACACACATTTAACGTCAATCTTTTTTATTCAAGCTTCCGCTTTCATAATTGTATTTTTTACATAGATTTTTTGTATATTTGAGCGTTTTTTTATATTTTCTTTTTTATTATATTCTAACTTAAATATTGATATGCAAGGAAGTGCCTAGTACCTAAATTAATCGTAAAGTTTTCTAGTTAAGCACTAGCCATGTAATTTATTTTTTCCCAGTCGCTTTCACACAACAGAACACAAATGCAGCAGTAACGGGCCTTGTAAAGATTGTCATAAGTTGTGTATCGAGTATTATAAGTATGGATGCCTTTTCCTAAAAGAAAAGTGTTATTGAAGATAGCGGGAAGATTAGATTTACGCCAGTTATTGATAAATTTTAGAGCCTGTAGATGGTATATGTTTTCTATGGTTGAAGAGAAGGCTAAAACGCTCGGTGTTTTTCCATTATATAATTTGGTGAAGAAAATTATACGGACTTCGTGATTTTGTTTTGTTTGGATATTGTTGATGATGCTTTATATGTGCTTTCCCAACAATGGTATATGATACGTAAGGATAAAGAAGGATATAATCGATTAAATGACGAAGTTGCATGGGAGAAAGAAAGTATCTAAGCTTTAGGAATATGCCAGCGTTTCTAGCAAGTTTGGAGCATTTAAATGACGAGATATTCAGCCCAGCGAAATACAGAGAAAAGAGGCCTCTGCTAGCAGGGAAGACGAGATGTGGTATTTCCAGTTAATTTTGTCATCAATGAGAACGCCAAAATATCTTACGTGATCTTTTTGTTATGCGTTTATGGGGATTTAAAATTAAATAATTAATGAATAAAATTAGTGTTCTTTAGATTTAGAGAAAGTCGGTTTGCGTAACACCAGGTTTTAACTTTAATAAGTTCTTGATTCATAGTTGATTGCAGTTGTGTAATATCTTTTGAGGACATAAAAATGTTGGTATCGTCGGCAAAGGGCCGGAAGGAGAGCGTTTCCGAAGAGTTGGTAATGTCGTTTATATAGAGCAGAAAAAGCAAGGGCCCGAAGAGCTTGCCTTGGGGAATTCCACATATTATCTCACATTTACTAGATTGCGGCGTGTTTCCTATTTGGACGTATTGTTGTCTGCTTGATAAGTAGCTGTTGCAGGATTTCTGTGGATGCATTATATCGGAAAAATGTATTTCAAAAAGTGTCCATTAAATCGTGAAATTGTGATGTAAGTAATGTAAGAAGTTTTGATTTTTTTTCTAATTAAAAGAAAAACGGAATCTAGTTAAATAAAATTAGTACATCAATAAAGACGATATCAAATACATTACAAGCACCTTCCGCCAGGCAGATCAGAGCCGACACCAAAACTCCAGCGAATATGAATCCTTTCATGGTAACTGGAAGGAAAAAGTAGGCCAGCTTCTCTCACTGCGACTTTCAGAGCTAATTGAAGCCAACCTGTATTTTTGCTAGAGTAATAGAAGGTTACCTAAGGGATGGGGTAAGAATAATAGATAGATACTTTGACCTTTCTTTTACACTTGTTCACACCTATAATGGGCAAATAAAATCACCCTTCTTGCAGGTGGAACGCTGGATTACCAGAGCAAATATAACGTGGTCGAATCTAAAACATGGAATGGCTCCTCAGGCAGTCAGTCATATGGCTCATGTCTGACCGCGGAATAACGCAAAACCCTAAGAAAAACCCTCTGGGCAAGGACGAGAACCAACTAACTCAACGCAAGTCTGGAAAGGGAATCAAACCTGGTACCCATTATTGAGAGGCACCAACTTTCCCAACCCAAATCCCCCCCTTCCCAACCTGTATGCTTGATCCAGAGGTCACCCATGTCCACCTGACAGAAAATGTATGTTTACTATAGAGGTCAGCTAAGGCCAGAATAATAGATATATATTTATTTGACCTTTCTTTTTACACCTGTTCAAACTTATAATCCCTCAGTAACTCTCTCACTAATGAGATTTCGGCTCACAAAATGCAACAACACTGCGAGGAAGTCTTTCGGCATGCAGTATTTACGGTAATAATGTAGTCTCAAGTAAACAGGCAATAATCCAAGCAACTCAACTTCCATTTTAGTCTGAAATATTAAAAAAATTGAGCCTTCCTCCCAATGTTATTACAAGTGGATTTCAGGAAGGGCGTATTGCCGTTAGGTTCAGCCATCAAATATCAAGAAGTTGTACAATCTAAGAAAAATACATCGGAATTTCGAAAATTTCGTCAAATCGATATTATTTTTCAAACATGTGACTTTCTGAAACTTTCGCTAAATTCAATGTTTCCATTTTTATTCCCTTTCTAATTGTTTTATCTTGTTTCTATTTGGATACAGATTTAGATAGGCCAGCTGGCGTACGAACTAAGAGATAAGATTGAAAAATTTTAGCTGGCCTTCTAGTGTTTTCGACAGGTGGATTTCAGAAGGGGCGTTTTACCGTTAGGTTGAACCATCAAATATCAAGAAGTTGTAAATATGTCACTCTAAGGAAATTAAATCGTTATACTGAGAATATCGTTAAATCGATATTATTTCCCATATATTTTTTTAGTTTGAGGTACCTGAAATCGATCTGAAATCAATATCATAATATTGAGAGTATCGCTGCATCGAGGTTCCACTGTACCACGTATTATTGGAAGTTTATATTGTTAGTTTTTATTAAATTCCACGAGAGTGGAAGTGCCATTTTCGCGAGTATTAGTTTTCCCGACCCTGAGATAAAAAAATAGACTATAGCCTCCGAGCGACGACATTACGTTTGAGGCTATTTTCGGCAAGTCGGCCATGTTGAGAGCATAAAACTTTTTTTCAAATTTCGAAATCAGGTTGACAGGCTAGTCAGAAAAAGTATCCATGGAAATAAAATTGGAGCAGGCCACTTGACAAATACGGGCCTCACTTCATTTAAATTTACTTTACAAGACGCTTTATTGGCCATTTCTATTCTAAAAAAATTTGAAACAGAACTTAGAAAATACAATATATACGACACAGAAAATAAACTATCAATATATCCCAATTTTGCTCATTGCTTGAAAACCACATTTCTCTATGCGCATGAAATACGAATTTTGTGAAAATATTCGTACTTTCCTCGGTACGTGGGCTTCTCTTGCAGACCTCCCAAATCTCAACATGGCCGCTAAAGCGTGTCTGACGTCACACGCTAGGAACCTATATATTTTAATAGCGACTTGATGGAACAAAGCACAGAGACAGATATTTGGTTACCGAGAACGAAATTTTAGCTTCCTGAAACGGGAAACTGAATGGTTTTCCCCAAATCGCTCCCGGCAAAAAATGGCCGGGAGGGATTGGGAGAAAAGCTTTCACCCGAAAAGTTTTCACATTTTCCTTGATATTTGACAATTATTTGGGTATCACGGAATATTTTCAATAAAAAATTAATGGAAAGAAAGGGAGGACGGAGGGATTAAGTAAGTATGATTATGGTGTATAGTAATGACAGTAAGGGAATAAAGCATATATTTTCTTTTATTAGATGTTTTTTATTCGATTTGATTCTATTTATGATCAGATAATTATACTTTCATTTTTTCCCTTTTTCTCTTTGCAAGGCAGCTGGAAAACAAAATAAAGACCTTTTTAGTAACGAAGATAGTCCAAAATGGCTTGTATGTTCTGGAAGTTAAAGAAATATAATATATATTCCAAGCCCATTCCAAGACCCCCTGGCATATTCAAAGACCTTATTCCATATTCCAAGACCCCCTGGTATATTTTCAAGGACTCCTAGCATATTCCAAGACCTCGTACCATATTGCAAGACTCCTCCTGGCGTATTTTCAAAACCTCTTGCATATTCCAAACCCCCTGGCATATTTTCAAGAACTCTAGCATATTCCAAGACCCCTTGGCATATTCCGAGACGAACCTCGCATTTTTAATACCCCCTGGCATATTCCAAGACCCCTCAGACACCCCCTAGCATATTCTAAGACCCCCTGGCATATTCTAAGACCCGACTACTTGCCCTTTAAATGATTATATCACTCCTCGATTACTCCGGGCTGTGAGCCTTCACAAGTTTTGGTTGGTTTAGGCTTGCTGGCTTTATCCTCATCCTCGTCACTCAGTTGAGTGGTCTGTCCGGCAACTGGTCCGCCTGTGGAAATAATTCCTTAACGTTGTCATAAGCTGTATATAGTGTAGTATAGTGTACTATAATTTTTGGTAAAGGGTTTACGAACTAAGTACTTGGCGGGGTAAAAGGGCTAGGAACTAAAAACTTGACGGGGTAAAGGGTTTCGAAACTAAAGAAATTGACAGGGGAGAAGGGATGGGAACTAAGAACTTCACTGGGTAAAAAAGTTTGGAACTAAGAACTTGACGGAGTAAAATGGCTAGGAACTAACACCTTGACGGGGTAAAAGGGCTAGGAACTAAAAACCGTGTAGTTTAAAGGGTTAACGAACTAAGAACTTGGCGGAGTAAAAGGGCTTGGAACTAAAATCTGGACGGTGTAAAGGGTTTAGGAGCTGAAATTTCGACTCGGTAGAAGGGATGGGAACTAAGAACTTGACGGGGTAAAAGGGCTAGGAACTAAGAACTTAACGGGGTGAAAAGGTAACAAGCTAAAAACCTGACCAGGGAAAATGGTTAGGGACTAAGAACATGACGCGGTAAAAGGGCTAGGAACTAGAAACAGTGTAGTTTAAAGGGTTACGAACTTAGAACTTTGCGGGGTAAAAGTGCTTGGAACTAAAAACTAGACTGTGTAAAGGGTTTAGGAGCTAAAAAATTGGTAGAAGGGATGGGAACTAAGAACTTGACGGGGTAAAAGGGTTAGGAACTAAGAACTTGGCGGGGTAAAAGGGTTAGGAACTAAGAACTTGACGGGGTAAAACGGGTTAGGTACTAAAAACTTGACGGTGTAAAAGGGTTAGGAACTAAAAACCGGCTAGTTTTAAGGGTTAACGAACTAAAAACTTGACGGGGTAAAAGGGCTTGGAACTAAAAACTGGACGGTGTAGAGGGGTTAGGAACTAAAAACCTGGTAGTTTAAGGGGTTAACGAGCTAAGAACTTGGCGGGGTAAAAGGGATTGGAACTAAAAACTGGACGGTGTAGAGGGGTTAGGAACTAAAAACCTGGTAGTTTAAGGGGTTAACGAACTAAGAACTTGGCGGGGTAAAAGGGCTTGGAACTAAAAACTGGACGGTGTAAAGGGTTTAGGAACTGAAAACCTGGTAGTTTAAGGGGTTAACGAGCTAAGAAGTTGGCGGGGTAAAAGGGCTTGGAACTAAAAACTGGACGGTGTAAAGGGTTTAGGAACTAAAAACCGGGTAGTTTTAAGGGTTAACGAACTAAAAACTTGACGGGGTAAAAGGGCTTGGAACTAAAAACTGGACGGTGTAGAGGGGTTAGGAACTAAAAACCTGGTAGTTTAAGGGGTTAACGAGCTAAGAACTTGGCGGGGTAAAAGGGATTGGAACTAAAAACTGGACGGTGTAGAGGGGTTAGGAACTAAAAACCTGGTAGTTTAAGGGGTTAACGAACTAAGAACTTGGCGGGGTAAAAGGGCTTGGAACTAAAAACTGGACGGTGTAAAGGGTTTAGGAACTAAAAACCTGGTAGTTTAAGGGGTTAACGAGCTAAGAAGTTGGCGGGGTAAAAGGGATGGGAACTAAGAACTTGACGGGGAAAAAGGGTTAGGAACTAAAACTTGACGGGGTAAAAGGGCTAGGAACTAAGAACTTGACGGGGTAAAAGGGCTACGAACTAACAACTTGACGGGGTAAAGGGGTTAGGAGCTAAGAACTTGACGGGGTAAAGGGCTAGGAACTAAGAACCTGACGGTGTCGGGTAAAAGAGTGGCAGGAAGCCAAAGAAGGAGATGCATTAAAAGTATCTCAAGGACAAACTGAAAGCATTTCACGAGCTCTTTATTTCAACTGATACAGTCAAACTCAAGTCTTTTTGCCATTTTCTTCCACTCTTGAATTTCTGAAACATTAAAGAAAACAAGTTAGCTAAGCTTGAATGTGTCTTTAGTGGTTCAGCTATATCCCTCATGCGTCTTGTGTGAATATTCATCCACCTCTCTCTTTTTCTCTCTAAAAAAAGTGGTACAGCCATTGGGGCGGGAGGGTATGATCGAGTTTAATCAAAAGAAAGCTAGGGTATTTTTCGGGATAAACCATCCCGCGCCTTATGGCCGAAGGACGTTTGGCTGACAAGCCATTAACATCTCTTTGCTCCTTTTCTTTTACCTTTATTGTTATTCCTCAATTTCTCCTGGCTTGGGGCCTTTTGGGTCTGGTTTCTTTTTTGAATCTGCAAACGAGGCAAACAGACAATTTATATAAAAGGAGTTGTCGACAGATAAAATAAAACAGTTATCGCACTAAAAGCACAAAAATGGTGACCCTCCCCCAAATAAGGCGACCAAAACAAAAATAAATGCCCTCCATCAGAACAAAATAAAAAAGCTAAACAAAAACGTTTGGGTTACTTTATTGAAATCATACTCTAATCTTGAGATGCTTTAAATACGGCACGTTCTTCCAGGAGAACCAGCAAATTTTACAACCGTATGAGCGCAGAGCTAACAAATGTAGTAAGCACCCACAAATGTAACAAACCCACAATTGTAATAACAAGTTGCCCACAAATGTAGTAAAGCCGTGATGCTATACAAACAAAGAAAGGGGATTGGGCACTTTGCCAAAAAATATATATATATATATATATTTGCTGTATATTTTGTTAACCGCCGGAATTGAGGGGAGTGGGGAGACAGACACCGCCTCCTTCCTTTGCACGCCAAAGATTTGTGTGTGAATGGGGGAGGGGGGGGGCTGACTTAGGCATGCCCATGAAGGAGAGACGGGGCTGGCCTTAAACACCACCAAGCCAGGGGACGTGTTGTTTCTAGCCAAATCTTCAGGGGTGTAAAAAATATTGTAAAGGGGGGTCAGAATACCTGTTCATAAGGCCCTCCCCTACACTATGTTTCAAAATATGAGGCCCTCCCACAAATCAACGCTCAAAAAATCGCAACCGTCACCCCAAACATAGCAAATTTCCCTCCGTTAAATAATGACCCTTCCCTTATCGTAAGATTATAAGAAATTGTCAGATAGAAAGAATGCGAGTGTACCTCCGCCGTCCTCATCCTCGTCATTGACGGGCTGAAGTTCACTGTCGCCTTGAGCTAAGGAGAAAACGCAAAATGAGTATGTCAAAACTAGGAACAACATCCATGCGTGGATATTATCATTAACTCTTTAGTGTTTAAGCAATTGCGCAAAAGTGAAAATAAAAACAGGGTCTTTCTGGGAAAAGCACTTTTACGCTAATACATACATGCCAACTCTCCCAGTTTTCGCGGGAGACTCTCAGTTTTTAGCCTTCACCTCCCGGCAAAAAAAATCGAAACTTCCTATATCTGTAACCTCACGGGAAAATTCATCGAGAATTTCTTATACAGTTTTTTTACTTGAAGCACAATCTCAATCCCTGGTTTTTGAGCTCTCAAGGTTGGCAAGTATGTTAATAGACCATAGCGTTCCTGCTATTCCACACGGTACACTGTCAAATCTTAAAACCCATGAATTAATTTTCAGGCCTTTAGGGTCAGGGCCGTAGCAGGGGGTGAGGCACTGGGAACATGTGCCCCCCCCACCCCAATATTTTGAAAAATTATAAGGAAATGACCAGTAGGGGCGTGTCTCGCCCCCACCCTCCCAATCGTATTTGGCCTGCTTCGGCCTGCTTCGGCTCTGGGGGGTAAAAAACCTCGTGAAAAACCTTCGCCAGCAAGCTTTTCATTTGAATTTTGCACAAAAATCTTCTTTTGTTGCACAATTTTCATAGCAACTTAGTTGTGCAGTGGGTGGTCTTACCGTTGCACTTGTACATCAGCTTCGTCTGACGAATGTCGCCGGCGCTCAAATCATCTCTCTGACCGATTTCGGCGCCTCTTTGAATTGGCTCCATAACGACGGCGTTGAATGCGTTATTTCCTTGGTACTTGGAGTAATGCATAATGCTATTGTAGTCGTAATCCTGGCCGCGAGAATCCACGAAAAATGTGCTAACTTTTTTGAAGTTACTTTCGGCTCCTAAACAAGACAAGTTTTGATTTAGACGTTTTCAAACACATACAGCTATTTCAAATAAGGGTTGGACTTAATTATTCCTGTCACCCCGCTACGGCGAAAACATGCTTGTTTAACAAGAGTTACTCACCCTTTCGGATGTTCTTGAAGTGGATATCCACGAACTTGTCTCGGTCAGGTCGTGAGTGCTCGTGGAAAAAGCCGATGCCGTGTCCAAGTTCATGAACAACTGATCCAAATGGACAGGGGCTGCCATGGAAACCAGTTATGTGATCAGTAGATGGAGTGAATGAATAAGTAAGATAGAAGTGGGGGGAGGGGGGAGGGGGGCAGTAAGTAGAACTAATTAAAGGGCAATATAAAGGAAATGCACTAAAAAATAGAAAATGAACGACATTATAAACAACGGAGGACCTGCTTGCGTGTGCTACCAATAGAGGACTTACCCGCGTGTGCTACCAATAAAGGACTTACTCGCGTGTGCTATCAATAGAGGACTTACTTGCGTGTGCTACCAATAGAGGACTAACTTGTGTGTGCTACCAATAGAGGACTTACTTGCGTGTGCTACCAATAGAGGACTGACTCGCGTGTGCTACCAATAGAGGACTTACTTGCGTGTGCTACCAATAGAGGACTCACTTGCGTGTGCTACCAATAGAGGACTCACTTGCGTGTGCTACCAATAGAGGACTTACTTGCGTGTGCTACCAATAGTGGAATTACTTGCGTGTGCTACCAATAGAGGACTGACTCGCGTGTGCTACCAATAGTGGACTAACTTGCGTGTGCTACCGATAGAGGACTTACTTGTGTGTGCTACCAATAGTGGACTTACTTGCGTGTGCTACCAATAATGGACTTACTCGCGTGTGCTACCAATAGAGGACTTACTCGCGTGTGCTACCAATAATGGACTTACTCGCGTGTGCTACCAATAGAGGACTTACTCGCGTGTGCTACCAATAGTGGACTTACTTGCGTGTGCTACCAATAGTGGACTTACTTGCGTGTGCTACCAATAGAGGACTTACACGCGTGTGCTACCAATAGAGGACTTACTTGCGTGTGCTACCAATAGTGGACTTACTTGCGTGTGCTACCAAGAGAGGACTTACTTGTGTGTGCTACCAATAGAGGACTTACTTGCGTGTGCTACCAATAGAGGACTTACTTGCGTGTGCTACCAATAGAGGACTTACTTGCGTGTGCTACCAATAGTGGACTTACTCGCGTGTGCTACCAATAGAGGACTTACTCGCGTGTGCTACCAATAGTGGACTTACTCGCGTGTGCTACCAATAGAGGACTTACTTGCGTGTGCTAACAATAGTGGACTTACTTGCGTGTGCTACCAATAGAGGACTTACTTGCGTGTGCTACCAATACAGGACTTACTTGCGTGTGCTACCAATACAGGACTTACTTGCGTGTGCTACCAATAGTGGACTTACTTGCGTGTGCTACCAAGAGAGGACTTACTTGGGTGTGCTACCAATAGTGGACTTACTTGCGTGTGTTACCAAGAGAGGACTTACTCGCGTGTGCTGCCAATAGAGGACTTACTTGCGTGTGCTACCAATAGAGGACTTACTTGCGTGTGCTACCAATAGTGGACTTACTAGCGTGTGCTACCAATAGAGGACTTACTCGCGTGTGCTACCAATAGTGGACTTACTCGCGTGTGCTACCAATAGTGGACTTACTTGCGTGTGCTACCAATAGTGGACTTACTTGCGTGTGTTACCAATAGAGGACTTACTCGCGTGTGCTACCAATAGAGGACTTACTTGCGTGTGCTACCAATAGAGGACTTACTTGCGTGTGCTACCAATAGTGGACTTACTTGTGTGTGCTACCAATAGAGGACTTACTTGCGTGTGCTACCAATAGTGGACTTACTTGTGTGTGCTACCAATAGAGGACTTACTTGCGTGTGCTACCAATAGAGGACTTACTTGCGTGTGTACCAATACAGGACTTACTTGCGCGTGCTACCAATACAGGACTTACTTGCGCGTGCTACCAATAGAGGACTTACTTGCGTGTGCTACCAATAGAGGACTTACTTGCGTGTGCTACCAATAGAGGACTTACTTGCGTGTGCTACCGATAGAGGACTTACTTGTGTGTGCTACCAATAGTGGACTTACTTGCGTGTGCTACCAAGAGAGGACTTACTTGCGTGTGCTACCAATAGAGGACTTACTCGCGTGTGCTACCAATAGAGGACTTACTTGCGTGTGCTACCAATAGTGGACTTACTTGGGTGTGCTACCAATAGAGGACTTACTTGCGTGTGCTACCAATAGAGGACTTACTTGCGTGTGCTACCAATAGTGGACTTACTTGCGTGTGCTACCAATAGTGGACTTACTTGCGTGTGCTACCGATAGAAGACTTACTTGCGTGTGCTACCAATACAGGACTTACTTGCGTGTGCTACCAATAGAGGACTTACTTGCGTGTGCTACCAATAGTGGACTTACTCGCGTGTGCTACCAATAGAGGACTTACTTGCGTGTGCTACCAATAGTGGACTTACTTGCGTGTGCTACCAATACAGGACTTACTTGCGTGTGCTACCAATAGAGGACTTACTTGTGTGTGCTACCAAAAGAGGACTTACTTGTGTGTGCTACCAATAGTGGACTTACTTGCGTGTGCTACCAATAGAGGACTTACTCGCGTGTGCTACCAATAGAGGACTTACTTGCGTGTGCTACCAATAGAGGACTTGCTTGCGTGTGCTACCGATAGAGGACTTACTTGCGTGCGCTACCAATAGAGGACTTACTTGTGTGTGCTACCAATAGTGGACTTACTTGCGTGCGCTATCAATAGAAGACTTACTTGCGTGCGCTACCAATAGTGGACTTACTTGCGTGTGCTACCAAGAGAGGACTTACTTGCGTGTGCTACCAATACAGGACTTACTTGCGTGTGCTACCAAGAGAGGACTTACTTGCGTGTGCTACCAATAGTGGACTTACTCGCGTGTGCTACCAATAGAGGACTTACATCGCGTGTGCTACCAATAGTGGACTTACTTGCGTGTGCTACCAAGAGAGGACTTACTTGCGTGTGCTACCAATAGAGGACTTACTTGCGTGTGCTACCAATAGAGAACTTATTTGCGTGTGCTACCAGTAGAGGACTTACTTGCGTGTGCTACCAATACAGGACTTACTTGCGTGTGCTACCAATAGAGGACTTAATTGCGTGTGCTACCAATAGAGGACTTACTTGCGTGTGCTACCAATAGAGGACTTACTTGCGTGTGCTATCAATAGAGGACTTACTTGCGTGTGCTACCAATAGAGGACTTACTTGCGTGTGCTACCAATAGAGGACTTACTTGCGTGTGCTACCAATAGAGGACTTACTTGCGTGTGCTACCAATAGAGGACTTACTCGCGTGTGCTACCAATACAGGACTTACTCGCGTGTGTTACCAATAGAGGATTAACTTGCGTGTGCTACAAATAGTGGACTTACTCGCGTGTGCTACCAATAGAGGACTTACTTGCGTGTGCTACCAATAGAGGACTTAATTGCGTGTGCTACCAATAGAGGACTTACTTGCGTGTGCTACCAATAGAGGACTTACTTGCGTGTGCTATCAATAGAGGACTTACTTGCGTGTGCTACCAATAGAGGACTTACTTGCGTGTGCTACCAATAGAGGACTTACTTGCGTGTGCTACCAATAGAGGACTTACTTGCGTGTGCTATCAATAGAGGACTTACTTGCGTGTGCTACCAATAGAGGACTTACTTGCGTGTGCTATCAATAGAGGACTTACTTGCGTGTGCTACTAATAGTGGACTTACTTGCGTGTGCTACCAATAGTGGACTTACTCGCGTGTGCTACCAATACAGGACTTACTTGCGTGTGCTACCAATAGAGGACTTACTTGCGTGTGCTACCAATAGTGGACTTACTCGCGTGTGCTATCAATAGTGGACTTACTCGCGTGTGCTACCAATAGAGGACTTACTTGCGTGTGCTACCAATAGAGGACTTACTTGCGTGTGCTACCAATACAGGACTTACTTGGGTGTGCTACCAATAGTGGACTTACTTGCGTGTGCTACCAATAGAGGACTTACTTGCGTGTGCTACCAATAGAGGACTTACTTGTGTGTGCTACCAATAGTGGACTTACTTGCGTGTGCTACTAAGAGAGGACTTACTTGCGTGTGCTACCAATAGTGGACTTACTTGCCTGTGCTACCAATAGTGGACTTACTTGCGTGTGCTACTAAGAGAGGACTTACTCGCGTGTGCTACCAATAGAGGACTTACTTGCGTGTGCTACCAATAGTGGACTTACTTGCGTGTGCTACCAATACAGGACTTACTTGCGTGTGCTACCAATAGAGGACTTACTTGTGTGTGCTACCAAAAGAGGACTTACTTGTGTGTGCTACCAATAGTGGACTTACTTGCGTGTGCTACCAATAGAGGACTTACTCGCGTGTGCTACCAATAGAGGACTTACTTGCGTGTGCTACCAATAGAGGACTTGCTTGCGTGTGCTACCGATAGAGGACTTACTTGCGTGCGCTACCAATAGTGGACTTACTTGCGTGTGCTACCAATAGAGGACTTACTTGCGTGCGCTACCAATAGAGGACTTACTTGTGTGTGCTACCAATAGTTAACTTACTTGCGTGCGCTATCAATAGAAGACTTACTTGCGTGCGCTACCAATAGTGGACTTACTTGCGTGTGCTACCAAGAGAGGACTTACTTGCGTGTGCTACCAATACAGGACTTACTTGCGTGTGCTACCAAGAGAGGACTTACTTGCGTGTGCTACCAATAGTGGACTTACTCGCGTGTGCTACCAATAGTGGACTTACTCGCGTGTGCTACCAATAGTGGACTTACTTGCGTGTGCTACCAAGAGAGGACTTACTTGCGTGTGCTACCAATACAGGACTTACTTGCGTGTGCTACCAATAGAGGACTTACTTGGGTGTGCTACCAATAGTGGACTTACTCGCGTGTGCTACCAATAGAGGACTTACTCGCGTGTGCTACCAATAGTGGACTTACTCGCGTGTGCTACCAATAGAGGACTTACTCGCGTGTGCTACCAATAGTGGACTTACTTGCGTGTGCTACCAAGAGAGGACTTACTTGCGTGTGCTACCAATACAGGACTTACTTGCGTGTGCTACCAATAGAGGACTTACTTGCGTGTGCTACCAATAGTGGACTTACTCGCGTGTGCTACCAATAGAGGACTTACTCGCGTGTGCTACCAATACAGGACTTCCTCGCGTGTGTTACCAATAGAGGATTAACTTGCGTGTGCTACCAATAGAGGACTTACTTGCGTGTGCTACCAAGAGAGGACTTACTTGCGTGTGCTACCAATAGAGGACTTACTTGCGTGTGCTACCAATAGTGGACTTACTCGCGTGTACTACCAATGGAAGACTTACTCGCGTGTGCTACCAATAGAGGACTTAATTGCGTGTGCTACCAATAGAGGACTTACTTGCGTGTGCTACCAATAGAGGACTTACTTGCGTGTGCTACCAATAGTGGACTTACTCGCGTGTGCTACCAATAGTGGACTTACTTGCGTGTGCTACCAATAGTGGACTTACTTGCGTGTGTTACCAATAGAGGACTTACTAGCGTGTGCTACCAATAGAGGACTTACTTGCGTGTGCTACCAATAGAGGACTTACTTGCGTGTGCTACTAATAGTGGACTTACTTGTGTGTGCTACCATAGAGGACTTACTTGCGTGTGCTACCAATAGTGGACTTACTTGCGTGTGCTACCGATAGAGGACTTACTTGTGTGTGCTACCAATAGTGGACTTACTTGCGTGTGCTACCAAGACAGGACTTACTTGCGTGTGCTACCAATAGAGGACTTACTCGCGTGTGCTACCAATAGAGGACTTACTTGCGTGTGCTACCAATAGTGGACTTACTTGGGTGTGCTACCAATAGAGGACTTACTTGCGTGTGCTACCAATACAGGACTTACTTGCGTGTGCTTCCAATAGTGGACTTACTTGCGTGTGCTACCAATAGTGGACTTACTTGCGTGTGCTACCGATAGAGGACTTGCTTGCGTGTGCTACCAATACAGGACTTACTTGCGTGTGCTACCAATAGTGGACTTACTCGCGTGTGCTACCAATAGAGGACTTACTTGCGTGTGCTACCAATAGAGGACTTACTTGTGTGTGCTACCAAAAGAGGACTTACTTGTGTGTGCTACCAATAGTGGACTTACTTGCGTGTGCTACCAATAGAGGACGTACTCGCGTGTGCTACCAATAGAGGACTTACTTGCGTGTGCTACCAATAGAGGACTTGCTTGCGTGTGCTACCGATAGAGGACTTACTTGCGTGCGCTACCAATAGAGGACTTACTTGTGTGTGCTACCAATAGTGGACTTACTTGCGTGCGCTATCAATAGAAGACTTACTTGCGTGCGCTACCAATAGTGGACTTACTTGCGTGTGCTACCAAGAGAGGACTTACTTGCGTGTGCTACCAATACAGGACTTACTTGCGTGTGCTACCAAGAGAGGACTTACTTGCGTGTGCTACCAATAGTGGAATTACTCGCGTGTGCTACCAATAGAGGACTTACTCGCGTGTGCTACCAATAGTGGACTTACTTGCGTGTGCTACCAAGAGAGGACTTACTTGCGTGTGCTACCAACAGAGGACTTACTTGCGTGTGCTACCAATAGAGAACTTATTTGCGTGTGCTACCAGTAGAGGACTTACTTGCGTGTGCTACCAATACAGGACTTACTTGCGTGTGCTACCAATAGAGGACTTAATTGCGTGTGCTACCAATAGAGGACTTACTTGCGTGTGCTACCAATAGAGGACTTACTTGCGTGTGCTATCAATAGAGGACTTACTTGCGTGTGCTACCAATAGAGGACTTACTTGCGTGTGCTACCAATAGAGGACTTACTTGCGTGTGCTACCAATAGAGGACTTACTTGCGTGTGCTACCAATAGAGGACTTACTCGCGTGTGCTACCAATACAGGACTTCCTCGCGTGTGTTACCAATAGAGGATTAACTTGCGTGTGCTACCAATAGTGGACTTACTTGCGTGTGCTACCAAGAGAGGACTTACTTGCGTGTGCTACCAATACAGGACTTACTTGCGTGTGCTACCAATAGAGGACTTACTTGGGTGTGCTACCAATAGTGGACTTACTTGCGTGTGCTACCAAAAGAGGACTTACTTGTGTGTGCTACCAATAGAGGACTTACTCGCGTGTGCTACCAATAGAGGACTTACTTGCGTGTGCTACCAGAAGAGGACTTACTTGCGTGTGCTACCAATAGAGGACTTACTTGCGTGTGCTACCAATAGTGGACTTAATCGCGTGTGCTACCAATGGAGGACTTACTCGCGTGTGCTACCAATAGAGGACTTACTCGCGTGTGCTACCAGTAGAGGACTTACTTGCGTGTGCTACCAATAGTGGACTTACTTGCATGTGCTACCAATAGAGGACTTACTTGCGTGTGCTACCAATAGAAGACTTACTTGCGTGTGCTACCAAGAGAGGACTTACTTGTGTGTGCTACCAATAGAGGACTTACTTGCGTGTGCTACCAATAGTGGACTTACTCGCGTGTGCTACCAATAGTGGACTTACTCGCGTGTGCTACCAATAGTGGACTTACTTGCGTGTGCTACCAATAGAGGAATTGCTTGCGTGAGCTACCAATAGAGGACTTACTTGCGTGCGCTACCAATAGAGGACTTACTTGCGTGTGCTACCAATAGAGGACTTACTTGTGTGTGCTACCAATAGTGGACTTACTCGCGTGTGCTACCAATAGAGGACTTACTCGCGTATGCTACCAATAAAAGACTTACTTGCGTGTGCTACCAATAGAGAGTAACTGCTTTGCCTTTCTGGTGTAACCAACTTGGGCTCTGCAAAACCTTAATAAACAGAATAAGATTCGATGCACGATCTTTGGCATCTTAACGGGATGGCTTAGGTATCATATGGAAAATGGATAGTATTTGCGCAGTCCTTTAATAAGAAATGACCCACAAAGAAATTCCAAACAAACGAAATTTTCTAGACTTTTGTAATCTTAAAAACAGGGTTGCATTTTTTTCCACCCCGTCATATTGAAACTTGATGTAACTGCGTTCTCTTTTTTGTTATTTATACCTACCCATCATATTGAAACTCGATGTATGCGCGTTCTTTTTTTCGTGGGGTAAACTTCAAACAGGTCTTGGACATCCAGTGGTTCATCGCCCTCCTAGCCATGATTCTTCCGGCCCGGTCTAATACACAGAGCACGAATTCTTACGGCTAGTGAAAGCAATGACTAAATAGTTTAAGTAGTAATGGTAAATTCTGGAAAGGTAATCAACCATCTTGCAAGTGGAACGCTGGATTACCGGAGCGCATAAATAACGTGGTCGAGTTTAAAACATGCCTTGGCTCCTGAGGCAACCGCTATTTTGTGGAGTGAGGAAAACCGGAGAAACACCCTCTGAGCAAAGGCAAGAATCAACTAACTCAACTCACGTCTGGAAAAGGAATCGAACCTGGTAGGAGGAGCTCAAATAAGTAGCATTAAAAGCGATGTTGAAGTTAAGAAAAGAAATGGGAGAGCACTTCAGACAAGATATCAAACTAACTCTCCGCCTTTTTGACACCTTGATACAACCAATCCTACTATATGGAAGCGATATATGGGGAGCGGTCCACACCAAGTTTCTAAAATGGCTTCTCGGCGTAAACCGATACTGTAGCTCGAACGCGTGTACGGCTGAATTAGGACGATTCCCTCTCAGAACATCTATCTATCTATGATAGATAGATAGATACTTGATCAAATCTATACTCCGTTAATTTAAATATCTAGTCGTAGAATTTAGTGGAGTCATTGAACATTAAAAACTTTTTGCAAAACGTTGCGTGTTGGCTTTGATGGCAAAGACCCGCCTCTTCCTAATATTAATTCTAGAGTTCTGCCGAGGGAGCAGCCTATGTAGTTTGCGGTTTGGATTGGCCATGACTTCGCTAAAGATTTTGTTTGTTGCGACCTCACGTCTTTCATGTAGTGTTGTGATATTTGAGACAAGAAATGCCTGTGCATAAGAGTCGTCTGGAAATATTATTCTAAGCGCACGCTTCTGACATGACTCCAAATCTGCTGCTAAGTACTTGGTCAAACTATTATGAAATAGCGCGGATGCGTACTCTGTACATGGTCTAATGCAAGTTAGATAAAATAAAATGAGCTCCTTTGGTTTTACGTGTGCGTGCTTAAGCTGGCGTAGAAAGTAAAGACGCTTATTTACCTTTTTGATAACTTCATCTACGTGGGTGTTCCACTTTAGGTCACTCGAAAAGGTTACGTCTAAGATCTTAGCTTGTGAAACGCATTCCAGCTCAGTATCGTTAACCATTATTTGGTCGAATACGGGCGGAGATCGCGCAAAGGAGATTCGGAGCTCTTTGCATTTAGCTTCGTTTAACTCGAACTTATCTGAGGCTGCCTGATTGCCTAAGTCGTCCACCAGATGTTGTAGATTGCTGCTGACCTGGCCCTTGTGGATTGCTTCTGTGATGGTGGTATCGTCTACATATTTCCACAAATCCACCTCAGTAATGGATAAGTCATTTATCATTATCGTGAACAGCCACGGACCCAGCTTCGTTCCTTGTGGGACACCAGATGGGATGGTGCCCCACTCTGAATAACAATCTTGGCAGAGTTTGACGCGCTGTCTCCGTGACGTGAGGAAGTCAACGATCCAGGCTGTTATAGTACTAGGTAGGTCGTACGTCATCAGCTTTCGCACAAGGATGTGATGATCTATCAGATCAAAGGCCTCGCGGAAATCAAACAGGATGGTCCTGGCTGTAGCCCCGTTTCCGTCCGTCGCACTTAGCCAAGAATGATGCATGCTAATAAGCGCGTGAGTCGTGTTCGACCCCGGTACAGTCCCGAACTGATTTACATCGACCTTTTTCAGGACGGCAGGCTTGAGGTGCTGCTCGACTACGTAATCTTCTGAGAGCTTAGACAGCACAGGCGTCAGAGAAATTGGCCGGAGATGTTTGTCCGTCAAGGACGGGTTTCTGCTTGGGGACTGGGGCGATGTCTGCATCTTTCCACGACTGAGGCAGCCTTGCCTCTTTAAAGGAGCAGTTAAGAATGTCGGTAACTGGCTCCGCTAGCAAGTCGGCGTTCTCCTTGAGAATCCAGCCTGGCATCCCGTCAGGTCCGCAAGCTTTGGAGGGGTTCAACTCTGCCAGATTCTTTAAGACCGATAGCTGGGAGACTTGAAGAGTGTACGCGTGTTCCTCTGACTCGGGGGTGAGGTGACATTTCTCTGAAAGGGGCTCAAATACATTCATCGGGCTCAGGAACGCTGTGTTAATGGTGTCAGCAATGTTCTTTAAGCAACCCGCCTCCTGACCACTTTCGATATGCTGGTACAAAAGGGCGGGGTCCTGGCTCCCAGGTGCGCTCATCCCGACAAGTTTTTTCACCTCTCTCCACCAAGTGGACGGCTTTGATGCTTTCAAATGCTCCACCTTGGCATCATAATATTTGGAGCGACAGGATTTCCTCTCTCGGTTTACGCGGTTTCGCAGCTGCCTATACTGGTCTTGGTTTCCCTCAGCTAATGCTTTCCCCTATCTATCTATCTATCTATCTATCTATCTATCTATCTATCTATCTATCTATCTATCTATCTGTCTGTCTGTCTGTCTGTCTGTCTGTCTGTCTGTCTGTCTGTCTGTCTGTCTGTCTGTCTGTCTGTCTGTCTGTCTGTCTGTCTGTCTGTCTGTCTGTCTGTCTGTCTGTCTGTCTGTCTGTCTGTCTGTCTGTCTGTCTGTCTGTCTGTCTGTCTGTCTGTCTGTCTGTCTGTCTGTCTGTCTGTCTGTCTGTCTGTCTGTCTGTCTGTCTGTCTGTCTGTCTGTCTGTCTGTCTGTCTGTCTGTCTGTCTGTCTGTCTGTCTGTCTGTCTGTCTGTCTGTCTGTCTGTCTGTCTGTCTGTCTGTCTGTCTGTCTGTCTGTCTGTCTGTCTGTCTGTCTGTCTGTCTGTCTGTCTGTCTGTCTGTCTGTCTGTCTGTCTGTCTGTCTGTCTGTCTGTCTGTCTGTCTGTCTGTCTGTCTGTCTGTCTGTCTGTCTGTCTGTCTGTCTGTCTGTCTGTCTGTCTGTCTGTCTGTCTGTCTGTCTGTCTGTCTGTCTGTCTGTCTGTCTGTCTGTCTGTCTGTCTGTCTGTCTGTCTGTCTGTCTGTCTGTCTGTCTGTCTGTCTGTCTGTCTGTCTGTCTGTCTGTCTGTCTGTCTGTCTGTCTGTCTGTCTGTCTGTCTGTCTGTCTGTCTGTCTGTCTGTCTGTCTATCTATCTATCTATGGTACCCCCACCACCACCACCAAAAATAAATGAAAAATAAAATAAAACCTCCCCATGTAGGTATAAAGGTAATAGGTTGTATCTCTCGCCAGTATGGGGGTAGATACCCAGACAAACACATACACAAACATACAGGAGAGACACACAGCTTGTATTCTCACCAATATCGTTGCTAAAGGTGAAAGGGATTTTTCCGTGAGGCCAGAGGAATTGGCTTTTCATGGCAGCACGTCGAACCCGTCCATTCTGGTGCGCGAAATAAGCCTCTTTTTGCTCCTTGGTCATCAGCATGTCATCTTCAACCAACTCTAAGTTATCAAAAGGCTTGCCTGAAAGACACACGTTTAACGTCAACGCTTTTTATTTTATTAAAACTACCGCGGTATAGAGAATACTAAAGATAATTTGGATTCAATGACGGCATATTTGGTACTGATTTGTAGTATTTTAGCGTTTCAGATTCGCTAATTCGAACAAACCATTTTCTGTAAGAAGGCCATTTCTGCATTTTATCGGAAGAAAGTGTCCAATCAAATAAACTTGTGTGGCGTGATGTAATAAGTTTTGATTTTATTTTCTAATTAAAAAAACCGAATCTTTTTCTAGTAATGAAATTAGCAGATCAATAAAAACGATATGAAATACATTACAAGTACCTTCTGCCAGGCAGATCAGAGCCGACACCAAAACTCCAGCGAATATAAATCCTTTCATGGTAACTGGAAGGAAAAAGAAGGGCAGCTCCTCTCAATGCGACTTTCAGAGCTAATTGAAACCAACCTGTATTTTGCTAGAGTAGTAAAGTCACTAAGGGATTGGATCAGAATAATAGATAGATACTTTGACCTTTCTTTTACACTTGTTCACACCTATAATGGGCAAATGAGATCACCCTTCTTGAAGGTGGTCGAGTCTAAGACATGAAATGGTGACTCAGGCAGCAAAACCAGTAGAAAAACCCTTTGAACAAAGACGTGAACGCAGTGGACAAATTAGCTAAACGAAACGCACGAGGAAGTCTTATTCAGCGTGCAGTATTTATGTAGCCGCAAATAAACAGGCAAAAGTCCATGGGCCTCTCTTAAACTTACATTTTATGGTTGAAATATCAATATATTGGGCTGCCCCAAGGTGCGTAGGGGGGTGGCCTAGGGCCCTCCACCCCCCCCCCCCCCCCCCATTTTAGCAGCCAAAAATACAGTAAATTTAGTAGACATTATCTAAAATACAGCGAAAAATGTTAAAAATCCTGGCTACGCCGCTGGTCCCCCTAATGTTTTCGACAGGTGGATTTCAGGAAGGGGCGTTTTACCCTTAGGTTGAACCATGAAATATCAAGGACAGTACATCACTTTAAGGTATTGCGTCGTTATATCGAAAATATCGTTAAATCGATATTATTTTCCATATATTTTATAGTTTGCGGGACCTGAAATCGATCTGAAATCTATATCATATTATCAATGTTCCACTATACCAGGTATTATTGGTAGTTTATATTTAATTCCACGAGAGTGGAAGTTCCATTTTCGCGAGTACTAGTTTTCCCGACCCTGGGTTAAAAAATCGACTATAGGCTCTGAGCTATGACGTTACGTTTGAGGCGAATTTGGCAAGTCGGCCATGTTGAGAACATAATATTTTTTCCAATTTTAAAATCATGTTGACAGAACTAGTCAGAATAAGCATCAATGGAAATGAAAATTGATACAAGCCACTTGACAAAAACGGGCCTCATTTTAATTCACTTTACAAGACGCTTTATCGGCCATTTCTATTTAAAAAAAATATGAAACAGAACTAGAAATTACAATATATACCATTACAGAAAATACATCAGTTTTTCATGTCGAAAGAACAGAAACCAATAATTGAAAAGGTATGTCAAACGCCTCTGTGAAACAGAGTAGTTGCGCTTGTTGTCAGCGGCAGACGCATGATAGTACGAGCGAAGTCCGCCATGTTTGATTAAGAATAAGGTTGTCACCACACCGCGCGTATTGCACAATCGACTTGGTGTCAGAAGAGGGACATATCAATCCGAAGAGACCGAAAAAAAGCTGGCCGGAAATGTTAGCTAAAACCTTTAAAAACTTCGAGCTCCGATTCAACGATTATTGCATACAAGCGAACTATCGGGGGGGGACTGTGGGGTTTCATAGAAACTAGTGGGAGGGGCGGATCGCCCCTCCGGGCCTCCCAACCCCATCTTAGGCTTGGGAGGCGCGAATCCCCCCTCCGAGCCCCCCAGCCCCGTCTCTTTTCTATGTATCAGGCCTCCCCCAACCCCATCTCAAGCAGATAATGTTTCACGTACATCAATAATTATGGCAATTGTGCATGTAGGCCGGGCGCGTCCCACGTACATCAACAATTGGGGCAAGTGTGCATGTAGGCCGGGCGCCCCTCCGAGCCCCCCAGCCCCGTCTCATGCAGATGAGGCCCGCGTAGATCGCTAATGAGGGCCGTGAAAACGAGGAGGGTCGCCAACCTACGGAGCGCGGAATAACGGCCGTAAATTCAAAGCCGCTGGCGTTGCGTTTAAACCTGAGTTCTACTCGAACACCTCGCTCCCGAACTCCTCGCGAATTTCTCACAGCCTCTTTTTCATCTTTTCGCGTGTCTCCAGGGAGGGCCCTTTCCTGCTTTTTTTATCACTCGGTGCGAGGCCGTGTCGAGCTCTGATAGCGGCCTTGAGCGCGTAGTATCTCGACCCCCAAGGACTTGCAATTAGACATCCGTCTGTCCTGTGGTATACCGAGCGTTCGAAGGATGAGGTGCGGGAAGGATTATTGCGGGTGGCTAAAGGTCGGCCACGCAAACACGTACGGCCGGAAGTGCATGGACACCTACTGCAAGGTGCACCTCCAAAGGCTCCGTAAGGGCATCCCCCTCCCCGTGCCGTGCAGGATCTGCGGCATAGGGACTCGGTCGGAGACGCGGTTGTGCGCCCCTGCGGAGCGAATCGTGAAGGGCAGAGGATGCGTGGCGTCGAGAGGCGCGCTCGGAAATGGTTAGCACTCGTCCTGTCTGACATCGCAGCCCGCGGTACGGGCAATTGATACTGGGTGGCACAAGGCATACCCAAACGCCCGTCCTGTCCGACACCGCGGTAAGGGCGATTAGGGACTGGGTGGCACAAGGCATACCCAAACGCCCGTCCCGCCGGCTGTGGTACGGGCAATTAGAGACTGGGTGGCGCAGGTCATATCCGAACACTCGTCCCGCCGGTTGTGATACGGGCAGTCGGAGACTGGGTGGCACAGGGTATACCCAAACATGGACGCTTATATGGAGGAGATTCTCGATAGCATGCCTGACAAAGAGACGCCAGCCGTACTGGCAGGGCTGGTCCAGAACATCCCCGACGATGTCAAACACAAGCTGCTTAAGCCGCTCGTACCGGCGAAAGTGTGGACAGAGGAAGTCGACCCTTTGCTGCCGGGACGGCGGCAAGAGGGCCCAGAGAGCTTAGACCCCGAGGAGTACTATTCTCTCTTCGTCGGCGGCGCCCAGCTTCGGTTCCCAAGCGTGGATGCCACTCTTCGGGGCCAAGACATAAGCGCCTGTGTTTACCAGGAGATTTTCGATAGCATGCCTGACAAAGAGACGCCCGCCGTACTGGCAGGGCTGGTCCAGAACATCCTGGACGAGGACATCCCCGACGATGTCAAACACAAGCTGCTTAAGCCGCTCGTACCGGCGAGCGTGTAGAGAGAGGAAGTCGACCCTTTGCTGCCGGGACGGCGGCAAGAGGGCCCGGAGAGCTTAGGCCCCGAGGAGTACTATTCTCCCTTCGTCCGCGGCGCCCATCTTCGGTTCCCAAGCGTGGATGCCACTCTTCGGGGCCAAGACATGAGCGCCGGTGTTTACCAGGAGATACGAGATCTTGGTGGAGCAGGTGTCATTGCTCTAAAGCCGGTTATGCGGGGGCCCGATATTAATGACGATGGCTCGGTGTGGTGGGTCTCGCACGAGCGGGGGTCTTTGCGGGCAAACGCAGTGTTGCCGCTGGTGCTCGAGATGGTAGACCCCGACCGGCGTTACAGACTCTTTACGGTCGTTGGTAAGGCCCCCGCAGAGCCATTGGCGCCAATCACAGAGGAGGAAGGGCGCTCGGAGCACAAGATCGGTCGTTAGTCAAAAGAGGGGGCCAAATCGCGTACCTCGTCTACGTGAGATACGAGCTTTGCCCTCTACCTGAGCAAAATGGTGAGCCTGGGCCAATGTTTGAGCGAGAGGGGAGTGACGCCTTCGCTAACTGTGTTGTGAGCTATGTTGCCGACTTCTTGAGGAATCGCGGCACCTCGCGCTCCCTTGGTCTGACCAAGACACGAGGCAATATCCTTGAGCGATTTGACAAGAAGCTGGCCACTACGGGATGCACCAAAGAAGACCTCTTTGAGATGGAAAAGAAGCTCGAGGTAAAGCTAGTATCCGTGGACGCCCTGGGTAACGTCCTGTGGGACTCGGGGAAGTACAAGACTAAGACGAGGATCACCATCCCTTGCCACAATAACCACGCCTGGGCGGAGCTTCCGACTGAACCACCTGCGATCGCGAGCGTCCACGGCCTAGACTTCGAGGCTGAAGGGGAGCTTCGTTCGTTATGTCAGGAGAAGGCGGCGCCTCGCGCTACCAGTGCCGCCACAAAAACGCGCGAGGCAAAAGTGCGAGAGGTGCTCATTCACTTTATAAACAGGGCGATCCCCAGAAGCACGAGGATCTGGCTGTGTGGGCGCGTTATAGTCACGCACGAAGGCAAACTGTACCGATCGGGACAAGACGGATGGGCTATCGACAGGGCGTTTACAGACGAGACTGGATATGATCCTCAATGGCTCCCTCATGACTACCCAGCCTACCAAGAGTACACCGAAGCTACGCACTTGATGGGCGGTGCAATAGGGTATCGCTTCAAGAAGTGGACCCAAAGAGAGAACATCAGGCCAACGCCTCTTAAATACAGGGACGTCTGGCGAGCGGCGCAGGTTGAGTCCAAAGTGTGGAATAGCAAGAAAATCTTAGGGGCGCAGCCTCATGCGCACATCGACATGCGTGCGGCGTACCTAGGGTGCGAGGAGAGTGTCTTCGGCGGCGCCTCGGACGCCATTGATCTGGTACGGAAATACGGCTTCCCTACGAACGTGTATCGTATCGCGGATGTTGTGGGACGACCATTGAGCGAGGTTCTTCAACTGACCGGGGCCATTCAGCTGACCGAGTGGGGTTTTTTGAGGCCTGCCACCCCTACACTTCCGGGAGGGAAGGGCAGCACTTGGAACAAAACGAGGGCTAGATCACCACGCCAGAGCTCAAGGACCTGCTAGACTCGGGTGACCTCGTCATGGCCGCGGCGAGGGAGGTGTTGTATAGCGTCGGAAAAAAGGACTCCATCAAGTTCCCCCGCTCCATCGCGTGCCGCCCCGGCGGCGAAGTCTCGCAGTATCCTGAGGGTCGAGATCTCGCTGTCCGTTTCGTAGGCAAGTGCGCTCGCCATGGCGACGAGTCCTCGATCGTAGTCCGCGACCGTGAAGAAGCCGCGTATCTGACAAACCTCCTTGCGGGCACCGACCACTTACTTAACTTCGAGCATGCCGACGGGGCTCATCTGATCCAATACAAAGACGGTGTCCGGCGCTCACAATGGTACCATATCAGGGCCTTCGTCTTGGCGTACACAAACATAGCGTTGCGACGCATGTTGAGGCGGATCCCTCGCGAAGACGTCCTCCGAGTGTGCACAGATGCCATATACGCAAAGGCGGTGCCCAGTGGTGTGAAGCTCGTGGAGCGAAATCCGAGGTATTGAGAGTGGCGCCACAAGAAGCCTGGGTACGAGTGGCGACCCGAAGCGGCTTGGGGTCCGAAGAGCGGGGTGCTTGGCTAGGGAGCCAAGTCTGCCGTGCGATCTAGTGGCCGCAACCTCTGCAAGGATGTATCTAGCCGGCCAGGGAGGATCGGGGAAGACCGAGTGGGCGGTGAGCATGTTCCGCGGCCGCAACGTGGTGGTGCTCACCCCCGAGAACGACCTTGCCCACGACCATCGCAACAACCCGCGCCTCGCGTGCGCGGGGCGCGCTCAAACCTACCACCACTACCTCTGCATACCAGCGGAGAAGCCGATAGAGGAGTGGAGATCTTCCGAGCTGGGGAACAAACTCGACCGTCTCGCAGAAGTAATCATCATTGACGAGTGCTGTAAGGTACAGACTAAAGTGCTACGCGCCATCCTAGGGTATCTCGCCACGCGGCCGTGTCAGGTAGTGTGTTGTGGCGACTATGGGCAGGTCCTGCCCTGGGGAGATAAAGAGGGGCCTCACGATATGCTCAAGGAGTGGGCACAAGGGAACATCCGCTGGTTCGAGTCCGACTACCGCTGCCTGTGTGAAAACTGCGGAAAGCCGTACAGTACATGCGACTGTGGCTCTGCCGCGCCCTCCTCCAGGCTCCACGACATAAAGGGCCGGATTTGGTGTCAGCCAGATTCCCAACAGCTTGAGGTGTTTCGAGAGGAGTGGGATGGGGTGGCGTTCGACGCGGCGATCGAGCAGGCCCACCCAAGCGATATGTGGGTGTGCTCGACCAACAAGATGGGGCCCTTGTTCAGCAGCGATTGGTAGAGCACCACAGGAAAAACTACCCCCGATTGCCAGCAACCATCCGCTTTGACCCCGATCCCAGCATCGCGCATCGTTATCGCAAGCAAGGGCGGCCGGTGCCCGTGCCAGGCAAAAGGGGTGAGAAGGTCGACGCGTACAAAGGCACGGTAGTCGAGGTTCCTCTCGACGCGGTCTTTAACGGGCTTCCCCTCGAGTGGAAATACGCGGGCTGGGGGACGGTCCACCGGGTGCAGGGCAAGACTATCCAGACTCCAAGACGTCTGTTTATCGTAGACCACAGCTTAGAGGGTTGGATCACGAATGCTGTATACACCGGCATCTCCCGCGTGCGGCTCGCCGACCAGATAGTCCGCGTGATCCCCCCCCCCCCCCGATAACACCCCCGGTGCCTTGGTTCCCACAGGACTTCAGGCTACGCCCAGTGAAGAGCTCATTATAGCGCGAATCAAGCGATACGCTATAGACGACAGGCAAAAGGGTCGCACAAAGTACGTGCCCTGGCTCAGCCCGTCGGACCTCCACCCCGTGGTTTGTTAGGAGCCTTGTGGTAGCACCCTTGAACTCCGTGTCGTCATCAACCATGAGGACTTTAGGCCCTGTGAGAGGTCCCTCTGCATAGATGCCAGCGGGTTCGCGGTAGACGACGGCCGGGCTCTTAGTCCTCAGTGGGCGGGCGGCTTTATATCGTGAAGCAACGTCAACGACAGTCAGGGCATACTTGTACCCGCGGTCGGTTGGCAAGAATAGCAGGTCCGACTGGTGGATACGGTTTGGTATCTGCTCCGAGAAGTGGGCGTAGGTAGTCGGAGGAGGGGGTGTCTGTGTGTAGCCCCCGACGGACTGCGAGCTTACCTACTTGCGCACTCGATCTTTGGAGGCTGAGCCTTTGGGAAGTTTGGCGTGCAGAGCGGTCACTCCCTGGAAGCCGCCTCTGGCGTAGTATATAGGACGAAGGAACGCATCGAGTTCTTCGTCGGACATGCGCTTGATGTTACGGCGGGGCATTACGTGTGTATACGTATACGTATACGCGATGCATTGCAATGCGTTGCAACACATGTATCAGTCTCCAACAGGCGTTTGCCGTCTGCTACGCCTTCGGCGTACGTGCATACGCACTGCTGCGCGAACTCGGTCTGCAATCATCTTATACGCATATGCATGCGTATACGCGCAGCATGGAAAAAGGCCGCCCAGACGCAGCGCAGAAACACGTTTCAACGGCAGCTACATCACAGCGAGCGGCTAGCTGCGTAGCCGATGGCAAGAGCGCCGGCGCCAATGTACGCCAACTCGGCGTTCTTCTGCGTTTTGCTGGGGATGTAGTAGTCGGACAGCTCGGGGGCCCGCATCGACTCCAGGGATTGTTTTGGCCGGGTCTGGTTGTAGAGTTTGAGCGCGTAGTCAGTGTCGGTGAAGTTTTGCTTTGCAAGGGACCCTCTCTCGCGACTTTAAACTTGCCAATCGAGGATTTTTTGTCGCCGCTGTTGGTAGCGTCCATAGTCTTGTTGGTATTTCTTTAGGGCCTTGTCGTGCCTCTCCTTCTCAGCTAAGGCATGGCTCTCATCGTTCGGCAGGAACTTTGCGAGGTAGTTGCCACCAACGAATGCAGTCGCGTTTAGGACGGCGCCGCCAACCAAAATCGCGATAGAGGCCATCGAGTACGTTTCACGTGCGCACACTTCACGTGCTGTTTGCATGCCTTCGGCGGCGCATGCGCATGAATTGTGCAAAGCACGCACGAGTCTAATACGCAGCCTACGCACGCCACAGTACACTACTACATGGGCAGGATCTTCTGGCCCTCAAGGTAACCCTTCAAAGGGACAGCACCTGCAACGGCGGCAGTCATTTTTGCGTAGTTCATGGCGTTCGCAGAGGGGTCTTTGGTGAAGTCCTCGGGTAAGACCTTGCGCCCAACCCAGCCGATACCGGCGACGAGGCCGGTTATGACTGCGGCGTCGGTGATGGTCTTTGTAATCTTGCTCTGCTGCGTCGTCGACATTATATATGCGTACACGCGTTATATGCACGGACGTGCGGATATGGGTGGGGCCCTCGTGTCTAAATGTCTGCTTACTCCATGGATAACAGCCGAGATTTGCATTGTCCGGGAGCGCGAAGCGCTGTCGCCGGAACGCGATCCTTGGTCTGCTGTGCGGCCGCCAGCGGGGCGGGGCGGCCTTGCGGGCGGAGTCACGTCGTCGGTACCTTCGGTACCATGCGGATCGGTAGCTCGCTGGTTAACAGCTGGTGTACGAGTGAACGCGGCAGCTAGCTCCCGCCTGCGTGTGTAGAGGCCGATCAATGACACTAGAAGACCAGCGACCCCGATAACCGAGCTAGCCGATCAAGCAGAGTTGTTTTCCGGGACTGGTGTGTGTGCCGAAGGCATCTTCGGCGCGTGCAAGCCCTCGCGTCCCTGCGGCTCGCTCGGCCCCGGGGCCACTGGCGACTCAACGTGTTGCACGACACGAAATGCCTCTTTCTTCGCTCTGTTAATTTGGTTCCACTTTGCCAAGCGCCTTCCGGCTTCGACTCGTCCAGGGTGTTTAGGTCGGGTCGCGGGTGGTTTGGGGCTCGTGATTCTCTCCGCCAACGCCGAAGGCGTACGTGCAGGTTATTGATGATGCTCATCAGCAGCTTGTTTGCCAGGTTCCGCTGACGTTCCGGCAGGCTGGGCACTAGTACTTCCTTGAGGGTCCTCCATTTGTGTTGACACGCGGTGTCAACTACTTGGTACCAAGCGGTAGAAGAAGTGGCAAACTTTCAAATGAACGTCTGCTCTGGGATGGCAGACTCGTCACTGTGCGTTTGCTGTTCCGGCAGGCAAACCACTGGTGAGTCCGCGACTGCTAACTCGTGTTGACACCGTGTGTCAGCGCTGTGCGGAGCGAGAATCGCGAGTTTCTCCCTCGCGTCTGCTATCTCAGTCTGCTCAACTCCGGTTGCCGTTCCGGCAGGCTGCGTCGAGCATCCCAACGACTCAACGGCCGGGAGGACGGCGGCGCCCCCCTCAAGAAGACTCTCAAAGTATATGTGGGCACACACACGTTATGCCCTAGGGCGGTGGTTACCGTTCAACTAGGGCGATGGTATAAGGGTGACGCAAGCAAAACTCTAACTTCGAGAACTTTTTCGTCTTGAGGGCCTTCATGTATTCTTTCATCTTCTCTTCTGAGAGCTCCGCGCCGTAGTCATGCAGGATAGCTTTCATGTCCGCCTTGCTGGGTGTATAGAAGACCACCAAGGCCGCGATGTTCTCACGGAACGGCTTCGTGATGCTGGTGAGCTGCTGCGTGATCACCCACACGCTAATACCCACGTGGCGCGCGCTGAACGCCAAGCTGACGAGCTGGTCACAGCGCCTCTTTACGTCTTTCGAGGCCGCACAGTCGTCGAGTATGATTAGCATATTAGTGCCTTCGAAAAGAGCGGAGACAAACCTCAGCAGTATGTCGATCTGACCCGCCTCAGGTGCGATGACATACAGACGATTGTCGCCCTCGCCGAAGCCGTCGTATGTTTTGTTGTAGACAAAGGTAGGGCACATGAGTACGATGTAGTAGAACATGCCCCGGAAAGGGCCGCGCAGCCGGTCCACTACGAATTGGGTCTTCCCGCATGACGTCGGGCCCACGATGAGAGCGTTAAATGGGATGTTTTTCGGGTCCATACCGCTTCGCGCAGAAACACGCTCCGGCGTATGTGCTCAGTATTGTATGGACTGTAGCTGTCCGTTCATAAGGTTCATTTGAGCGTCGGCCACCTCAAACACGTGACAGTTTACGGTACCCGTGCCGCTTGCCGTGCGTTTTATCTCGAGGTGCACACCGTCGCGGGTATTGACCAATCGGAGACCACCCCCATGGATAGCACTGTCGTCCGTCGTTCGAAGGTCGAACCACAGAGCAAACTTGTTATCGCCATAGAACGACTCGGGGCCGATTGCCGGGGCGGCGGGCGCTCCGCTGTGCCCCCCCCCCCCCCCCCCGGGGAGGGGCGGACGAACCGCCTTTTCGCCTCCCTCCAGAAATCCGTGGGGCGCAGCCCCTGGCTGAAGACCTTGTTTGGCATGCCGTCGATTGTAACGCGAACGCTCTGGATGTCGGGGTACACGAACTTCTCAGAGTCGCGAGCCCCTGCCGTGTATGGCTCCACAAAGAGGAGCAACAGACCACTCATAGACCTTCGCGGCAGGTTGACATTCTCGTTGATTATGCTGTCCGTCCCTTTGCTAATATGGAAGGTCTTGTGAAGGTTCACTTGCTCGTAGAAGAACGTTGTGCCGTTTTGGTAGGCGGCGGCTGCAGACCGGGCGAGGTTGTCGTCTCTCAGGCTTTCGTACTCCAGCTCTAGATTTTTGATTCCATAGGATAATTTGGTAGCATCGCTTCCGACTACTACCTGGTCAACCGCTGCGAACGTGATCTTGAAGAGCAGCGCCTCGGAGAGCGCCCTTGGGTACAGCACGCCGTGGTCCGTCAGCAGAGAATGGTCTAGCAGGATGGTGTACCTCGCCCCGTGGGCGGCGTTTAGAGCGTTCTCCTTGGCGTTACTGGTCGCTTTATCGCCAGCCTTGGAGCGAAGCTTGCGCATGTTTTCTTACTGTATGCCCTGCTCCAGGCGGTCCTCTCTCTCGACCTTGGACAGGTAAAGCTCCTCATACGTCTTGAAGACGTCGTAGCGGTTGGTGTCCTGGAGCGTTTCTCCTGCAAACGTGATTTTCAGGCGGCTCACGAGATTTCGGCCGACGTTGTTCACGACGGTATTATTTGCATGGCCTGAGACGGAGAGATCGAGACCGACCCTCAAGGAGCCAGGCACGAGCTTGACGCCTTCCCATAGCTTTGGGACCGCCACATATAGCGTCTCGCCTGGGGAGGCCGTCGACGGGTTGAGAGTGACCCGGTGAACAGTTCTCTAGGCTTTCAACCCCAGAGGAGTTCTGGGTGTTCGCTGGGGGTGGAGTTTATCGCTGACTGACATCGTATACGTATATATACTATATATACATAAAGTACGAAGCCGCGTGGCTATGGTGCGGACTGTTAGACATGTCTTATATAGCATAGCACGGGTTATGCGCACGCATCATGGGTGATGTTGACGTTGACATTGACGATACCTTGCCGGGTGCGTCCGCCGATCGCGGGGCGGGGGACGACGAGACGACGCCCCTTATCTCGTTTGACCCCGACGATGGGGAGTCGATCCCAATGACGAGCACGTCGTCGCGTACGCATGCTGCGCATAGCATGGCTACGCGAAGCGCAACGCAAACTGCCGGAACGGCAAGCGCTGAAACCTCGTTCATCACAGAGGGTGCAGCGACAAGACTCGGTCTCCATTCCCTAAGGGAGGAATACCCAGTTCTTAACAAGAATCTGATACGGTTCCAGTCAGACCGGAGGGGAAAGTTGCTAATACAGGTTCGCAACCTCGACAAAGGAGGTTGGTCTAATCCAAGGCAGCTGTTCAACGCGGACGGGAGCGTCCGACAGGACGTTGCAAATCTGAAAGGCTTCAAGCTGGCGATGGGGTCCGTGGCAGAGATAGACGCGGTCATCCAGGAGAACACAGAAAGGGTCCAAGAGCTGCAAGGGGTGGTAGCCACAGACAGGGAGACCATCGACGACCCTAACACGTCAGAGAGTAGCCGCCAAGAGGCCCGTGAGCGCAACGAGGAGAGGCTGTCCGAGATTGACGAACTAGAACGCGAAAACCGAGAGCTCGAGAACCAAAAGCCGCTAAAAGAGCGCATCAAAGCCATCTTCAAAAAGCACGGCTTTACCGTCACCGCTATCGGGTTGGCCGTAGCGACGACGATCGCGGCCATTGTGACGTCGCTCGGCAAGTCGCTCTCCTCCGTGGCCAGAGGGGTCGGTAACGGTCTTAAGGCTATCGGAAAAAAGCTAGGCGAGCTTCTCCCTGGGCTAGTAGGCAGCATCGCGAACTTCGTGTTTAAGGCTGCAGGAGAAGCGGTGAAATTCCTTGGCGAAAATGCGTGGCTGCTCATTCTAGCCGTAGCCGCGTTCCTGGTTCGTCGAATGCAAAGCAATCATCGGAACAAGTAATACGCCGCGGCCACCGCGAGTGCCGACAACCCCGCCTTGAGGGCGGTGTGGTCACTTTTTTCGCCCGTTCCGGCGGCAGTCATACTATGCGCAGCGTGCGTACGTGGAGAGGGGGCAGGGGCGGCGCCCTCTGCGTGCACTTTCGCAGGGGCGGAATCCTTGCTTTGCCGCCGGGACGGCACGCGGTCAATCCCAGGGTCAGTCACGTGTTGCACCCTAGGATGCCCACCGGCCATGTTATGAGCACCGACTGGCTTTGTCTCGGTGTTCATCGCGTTTGCGCCGAGCGTCATGGAGTCCGTGGCTTTTTGCAGCTTATTGTTGTAGCCCACGACGCTTTGCGTGTTTATCACCAGATCGCTCGGCATCAGCCACACTCCTGGTGCGACCGCAAGACTCAGCCTCACCTTGGCCTCCTGCACGGCTAACTGGTACCTTTGCACGCTTTGAGCGATGTCGTTTTCTATGATCGCGTCTTCAAGCAGCTTCGTGAACTCCGCCTGCGCCTCCATGGCCGGCCCACCGGCCCCCGCGATAGAGGAACGGACGTTTACCTGCGCGCCAAGCACTGTGTAGACGAACGCCTCGACCGAGCGATCGAGTCTTCCTAGCCCTGCTTTTGTCAGCCCCTCACCTTTGGGAGGCGCAAACCAGCTATATTGCACGCCCCCGTGGTCGTCGTTGCGTATGTAACCCACCTGCTTTCCACTATTGTACGTCCCACCTTCGTCGCTAAACAGATTGAGGTGGCTCGGGTACTCGTCCGCCGCCGTGTCGTAGCCACGGATCACGTGCACGTTGCGATACCCCTCCCCCGGGTAGAACACAAACACATCGCCTAGCCCGTGGTTCCGCCCGCCTTTCCATCGGAAGTCCGGCTTACGCGGCAAACCGAACTCTATGCATAGACGCTCGAAAGCGGCCTTCTTGTAGGGGTTACCTTTTTGCGTGAACGGGCTGTCGCCAGGCAGGGGGGCGCCGAGCTCGTAGAGTATCCTCCGGGTGGTAAAGTAGACGTGAAACCTTAGAAATCCCCTGATGACGGAGGGGAGCGTGGCGAAAGTGGGGTCAGTTAGGGACACCCCACATCTGGCGGTTGCGCACCAGACCGCAAAGTTGAGTTGCTGTGGCAAGTACCCATAGGAAGGCTCCGATAGCCACCGGCGAGACTCCTTGGCGGACTTGTGCGTGACTACTGTCTCTTTGAATGTGTCTCGGACCCTAGTCGTGAATGGTTTGTCCTCAGCCACGTGTATCTCCAACTGCGTGAGTAGTGGGGTGATGTCTGAGGCCGTGCTCTCAACGGGGGTCGCGGGCACGGCGTAGAGCAGCTTTTGCGCGAGGGTCAGAGACCTAGGGAAACCGGTTTTTGCGCGTTTGACTTGTTCGGCTATAGCGTGTTTGATATGTTCGCTAATAGAGGCTCCCGCCGCAACTGCCGCCTTCTTCGTCTCCTCCTCCTCCCTTCGGGGAACCGCCTCCTCGTTCAGCATCCGCCAGCCTTCCCAATCCATGCGCAGCCCTATTAAACACGAAGGCGGGCTATGTTCAACACAATGGTGGTCCTACATGCTGTGTTCACCGAAGGCGAACTGACGCTCTTTTTCGAGCAGCCGATAAGGCGCCCACGCTTCGTGGCGATCCGGCAGTGCCCGCTGTTTAACAGCTGGTATAATCTCGAGCGGGAGCATCAGATAACGACCATAGCCTCCCTCCCGCCCATTGCTACTCTGCCACCCGGACACCACACGGCCGAGTCCATCGTGGAAACGATCAACCGCGCTGAAAGCAAGATTCTGATAGCGAAGCTGGATCCCCTCACCGGGAAGATCGCGCTCATGTCCAAAGGCGTTGCGTTCCTTAATGCCGAGCTTTGCGCACTATTTGGCCTAGAGGCTAAAAACGATCAGTTGGGGGGGCGGGGCCTCGCACTGCCCGTGGGGGCCCCCACTTAAGGTGGCTTTGCCGAAAATAGAGGCCCTCTACATCTTCTGCGATATCGTAGACCGCACGCAATGCCTCGCCTTAGACGAGCCTTCAAACGTTCTCGCTTGCCTAGAAACCCGCAGAAGGCCGCACGAGAAAGTCGTCTATGGGCCCGATATCCCCGTTTGTGTCGCAGCATCTTCCTCTGAGTTTGTCTCGAGTATCCGAATATGGATCACTGATGACCGCGGTAGACGGGTGGACTTTAAGGGCAAGCCTGTTCGCCTCGTATTAGAGCTAACCTAGGTCCGACATAACAAGCATGGCAAACAGCGACGTTAGCAGCGGTGCCACATACCCCTCGCTTCCCAGCGTCTGCCCCCCGAAGGGTACGCACATGACGCCCACCGCTCTGGCAAGCATCGGCGGCGACGTGCAAAGCTTCCGACTCCAGAAAATATGCGACACTCAGGCGGTTCTAGACAACGAGATAACGCATCATCGACAGGTGCGGAAAAAGTATAAGCGCACCTTCGCCGTTACCCATGCTGTGTCTGTGGCATCCGGCATCGCTGCAGGGGCGCTTTCCAGCGCCGGGGTGGGGGTCTCTTTGAGTGGGATAGGGGTTCTGATCGGCGGTCCGCTGGCAGGGGTCGCTGGGCTGGTCGGTGTCGTGGGCGCGGGCGCGGGGGTAGTCTCTAGGGGTCTTACGAGCAAGGTGGCTAAACACGAAGACACGATGGTTTTAGCGGAGAGTAAGAAAAACTCGATCAGCGAGCTGGTCTCTAAGGCTCTGCAGGACGGGCATATCTCAGACAAAGAGTTTCGGCTAATACTTCGGGAACAAGAGAGATACTACGCGCTCAAGGCCGCTATCAGAGCTCGACACGGCCTCGCACCGAGTGATAAAAAAAGCAGGAAAGGGCCCTCCCTGGAGACACGCGAAAAGATGAAAAAGAGGCTGCGAGACTATCTTACGTTCTGTAATCAACATCACCCAATCAGAATCCGCTATTTTGCATACGTCATTCGCCTCTTGCTGGCTGCCTGGGATGTCGCCGACTTGTACTGGTTTTCATTGGATTGTACCGGTTGCATTTTCTTAGCGAATCTCCGTGATTTTAGGGAATTTTATCGAATTTTAGTGATCAAATCAAAATGACCTCCAAGAAATTTGTTGTTGTGGAGTGGCTGAACAACGCAGAGGATCGTTGCGAGTTAACAGTTCTCAGGGGAAGTGAAGTTTTGCGCCAGGGTGGTTTGGTATCGGTGGTATTCATTGCATTGCAACAGATAACACACCAAGACTTTAGGAGGCAGAAGTGTTGCAAAACTTCGGTAAGTCGAAGTTAGGCTTTTTTTTATCGTTTTACTTTATAAAATAGAGACCTTACGCAAGGACGTCCTGACAGCGCATGTAGAACGCGAAAATAGGAAAATGCCGTTCTAGATTTGCCGTCGCGGACGACACGCCGTGTTGTGTGAGAAGTTCGTGAGCGCGCGCGCCATTCTTGATGCCGTCCCGTTCTTGCGTAAGGTCGCTAATATAATAATAGAACTAAGCAACGGTAGCGCAGAGAATATTTCGGGTATTCAGTCTGCGTTCCTACGGTATTTCTCCTCATGCTCACATTCGCATTGGCTTTTGTTTCTTGAGGAACGTCGATGCTATTATCTTTTGCGGCATTGTCTGGCTCGATTTTGGATTTCTTTCCTCCTCGATTTGTAAATACTCTTGCTTTTGGTGGCGGACGTTTGGAAGCACAAGCAGCTTTACAGTTCTAAACTACGGAGTACATTCTTATAAAAGCATGAAGTATTTGAACCCAGGGCGACGGTAGACCTCGACGGCGTTTCGTTCTATTTTGTAACGCGCCGTAAGAAGTAAGAGCGTGCAGCACCTCTGTATAATGACTTCAGTGCTAAAACTCGGAGCAATTTCAGAATAATATCTCAACTTGCAGTTTTTTTATTTGGATTTCAGACTCACAGCGCAAGGCAAGCAGTTTGAAAACGAGCTTCTTGAGGGAGGCAACGACAGCGTTGACCGAGGTAACATTATAAGAATAGGAAAATCCACAGAATATTAAATGCATTCTTCGCATCGAATGTTTGTGTTAGTTAATTTACCTTCACACAATTGATAATACTTTGCTAAAATAGTATATTAGTGTTAATGTAATGTTATATACCTAGAAGTAACGTAAAGTAAACACTTAAGGATAATGTAGACCCGGGCGGTAATTACCCCAATCGTCCCGGCAAAACGCGCTTAATTTTTTATAGGTTTACAAAGATGTTCCTGCAGAGGATCAGCCCAGTCCAGTGGTACGTCGATAAAACGTCAAACAAACAATATAACCGGAACAGAGAACTCGTATAGACTATATACATGCCTGATTGCTTATACACCGATTTTAGCTGTTTTCAATTAATTGTTCAATTTATTCTTTACAGTCACAACAAAAGCAGAAAATTAAATATCTGTCAAAGCCCCTGGAAGGGGTGAAGAGGCTCCTGTCAGACCTCTTTACCGAAGAAGAGCTCATGCGGTGCACACTGAAGGGGAAGGGAAGGTCCAGAGGGATGCCCTGGACCAGCAACAAGATGCAGATAATTTATGGTAATTCACAACAGTGCGAGAAATGCAGAAAGGTATCACTTACTTAACAGCAACTAACATTATTTTCGCAGGTGCAATGAGGGGAAATTACGGAATGACTGATGAGAAAATGGACCAGCTGATTAGAAATCAGCAAAAATCCTTAAAAGACAAAACCAAAAAAGTCTTCAGTAAAGCTAAGTGAAATGTCCATTGTTGGTGTAAAATGTCCGCTTTAGTAGGTTTTTTAATCATAGAGATATTTTAGCTTGCCTTGCACTTTTTGTTGTATACCAACTTTTTGTCGAATTTGGTTTTGTCTTTTAACGATTTTTGCTGATTTCTATAACGTTATAGAAGTCACTGTTCACGTTGTATCCGAAAATTATAAAGTTGATTATCAAATTTTGAGATAATTGTAAATTTGTTCTGTATTCTAAAAATAAAATTATTTGCTGGAAAATATTGCTAGCTATTTGTAATAAATTGCCGGATATCCAAGAAAAGCGTATAATATTCTGCAAAATGACAATATGTCAATAATAATAATAATAATAATAATAATCGTTTATTCATACTTTGTAGCATAAGCTAAATTAGCTAAATTAGCTAAATTACAATTTCCTTCAATTCCGAAAAATCTAATAACATCCGATTATGCATTCACTAAAATCAAAGAAAATCCAATATTGTCAAAGAATATCGTTCTTTATCGCAAAAGGAACAACGCATCTATGCATTCCCTGTCACATTAATGCATATTCCAAAAAATCGCATTATATCCAATTGGATATTCCAGAATATCGTAGAAAATCCTGTATAAAGTAAGACTATGCCTTTTGAGATATCCTAGAATATCCTGGAATATCGGTCCAAATTTACCGTGAAAATTCACACCTTGTATCTAGAATATCCTAGGAAATCGCAGGATGTTCTAAGATGAATATCGTGAGATATTCAAGGATACAGAAAGTCTTGGAATATCCCAGTTTCATTTCGCACGGGTTGACGGGTAAAACGGGTTAGGTACTAAGAACTTGACGGTGTAAAAGGGTTAGGAACTAAAAACCGGGTAGTTTTAAGGGTTAACGAACTAAAAACTTGACGGGGTAAAAGGGCTTGGAACTAAAAACTGGACGGTGTAGAGGGGTTAGGAACTAAAAACCTGGTAGTTTAAGGGGTTAACGAGCTAAGAACTTGGCGGGGTAAAAGGGATTGGAACTAAAAACTGGACGGTGTAGAGGGGTTAGGAACTAAAAACCTGGTAGTTTAAGGGGTTAACGAACTAAGAACTTGGCGGGGTAAAAGGGCTTGGAACTAAAAACTGGACGGTGTAAAGGGTTTAGGAACTAAAAACCTGGTAGTTTAAGGGGTTAACGAGCTAAGAAGTTGGCGGGGTAAAAGGGATGGGAACTAAGAACTTGACGGGGAAAAAGGGTTAGGAACTAAAACTTGACGGGGTAAAAGGGCTAGGAACTAAGAACTTGACGGGGTAAAAGGGCTACGAACTAACAACTTGACGGGGTAAAGGGGTTAGGAGCTAAGAACTTGACGGGTAAAACGGGTTAGGTACTAAGAACTTGACGGTGTAAAAGGGTTAGGAACTAAAAACCGGCTAGTTTTAAGGGTTAACGAACTAAGAACTTGACGGGGTAAAAGGGCTTGGAACTAAAAACTGGACGGTGTAGAGGGTTTAGGAACTAAAAACCTGGTAGTTTAAGGGGTTAACGAACTAAGAACTTGGCGGGGTAAAAGGGCTTGGAACTAAAAACTGGACGGTGTAAAGGTTTAGGAACTAAAAACCTGGTAGTTTAAGGGGTTAACGAGCTAAGAAGTTGGCGGGGTAAAAGGGCTTGGAACTAAAAACTGGACGGTGTAAAGGGTTTAGGAACTAAAAACCTGGTAGTTTAAGGGGTTAACGAACTAAGAACTTGGCGGGGTAAAAGGGCTTGGAACTAAAAACTGGACGGTGTAAAGGGTTTAGGAACTAAAAACCTGGTAGTTTAAGGGGTTAACGAGCTAAGAAGTTGGCGGGGTAAAAGGGCTTGGAACTAAAAACTGGACGGTGTAAAGGGTTTAGGAACTAAAAACCGGGTAGTTTTAAGGGTTAACGAACTAAAAACTTGACGGGGTAAAAGGGCTTGGAACTAAAAACTGGACGGTGTAGAGGGGTTAGGAACTAAAAACCTGGTAGTTTAAGGGGTTAACGAGCTAAGAACTTGGCGGGGTAAAAGGGATTGGAACTAAAAACTGGACGGTGTAGAGGGGTTAGGAACTAAAAACCTGGTAGTTTAAGGGGTTAACGAACTAAGAACTTGGCGGGGTAAAAGGGCTTGGAACTAAAAACTGGACGGTGTAAAGGGTTTAGGAACTAAAAACCTGGTAGTTTAAGGGGTTAACGAGCTAAGAAGTTGGCGGGGTAAAAGGGATGGGAACTAAGAACTTGACGGGGAAAAAGGGTTAGGAACTAAAACTTGACGGGGTAAAAGGGCTAGGAACTAAGAACTTGACGGGGTAAAAGGGCTACGAACTAACAACTTGACGGGGTAAAGGGGTTAGGAGCTAAGAACTTGACGGGGTAAAGGGCTAGGAACTAAGAACCTGACGGTGTCGGGTAAAAGAGTGGCAGGAAGCCAAAGAAGGAGATGCATTAAAAGTATCTCAAGGACAAACTGAAAGCATTTCACGAGCTCTTTATTTCAACTGATACAGTCAAACTCAAGTCTTTTTGCCATTTTCTTCCACTCTTGAATTTCTGAAACATTAAAGAAAACAAGTTAGCTAAGCTTGAATGTGTCTTTAGTGGTTCAGCTATATCCCTCATGCGTCTTGTGTGAATATTCATCCACCTCTCTCTTTTTCTCTCTAAAAAAAGTGGTACAGCCATTGGGGCGGGAGGGTATGATCGAGTTTAATCAAAAGAAAGCTAGGGTATTTTTCGGGATAAACCATCCCGCGCCTTATGGCCGAAGGACGTTTGGCTGACAAGCCATTAACATCTCTTTGCTCCTTTTCTTTTACCTTTATTGTTATTCCTCAATTTCTCCTGGCTTGGGGCCTTTTGGGTCTGGTTTCTTTTTTGAATCTGCAAACGAGGCAAACAGACAATTTATATAAAAGGAGTTGTCGACAGATAAAATAAAACAGTTATCGCACTAAAAGCACAAAAATGGTGACCCTCCCCCAAATAAGGCGACCAAAACAAAAATAAATGCCCTCCATCAGAACAAAATAAAAAAGCTAAACAAAAACGTTTGGGTTACTTTATTGAAATCATACTCTAATCTTGAGATGCTTTAAATACGGCACGTTCTTCCAGGAGAACCAGCAAATTTTACAACCGTATGAGCGCAGAGCTAACAAATGTAGTAAGCACCCACAAATGTAACAAACCCACAATTGTAATAACAAGTTGCCCACAAATGTAGTAAAGCCGTGATGCTATACAAACAAAGAAAGGGGATTGGGCACTTTGCCAAAAATATATATATATATATATATATATATATATATATATATATATATATATATATATATATATATATATATATATATATATATATATATATGCTGTATATTTTGTTAACCGCCGGAATTGAGGGGAGTGGGGAGACAGACACCGCCTCCTTCCTTTGCACGCCAAAGATTTGTGTGTGAATGGGGGGGGGGGTCTGACTTAGGCATGCCCATGAAGGAGAGACGGAGCTGGCCTTAAACACCACCAAGCCAGGGGACGTGTTGTTTCGAGCCAAATCTTCAGGGGTGTAAAAAATATTGTAAAGGGGGGTCAGAATACCTGTTCATAAGGCCTTCCCCTACACTATGTATCAAAATATGAGGCCCTCCCACAAATCAACGCTCAAAAAATCGCAAACGTCACCCCAAACATAGCAAATTTCCCTCCGTTAAATAATGACCCTTTCCTTATCGTAAGATTATAAGAAATTGTCAGATAGAAAGAATGCGAGTGTACCTCCGCCGTCCTCATCCTCGTCATTGACGGGCTGAAGTTCACTGTCGCCTTGAGCTAAGGAGAAAACGCAAAATGAGTATGTCAAAACTAGGAACAACATCCATGCGTGGATATTATCATTAACTCTTTAGTGTTTAAGCAATTGCGCAAAAGTGAAAATAAAAACAGGGTCTTTCTGGGAATAGCACTTTTACGCTAATATATAAATGCCAACTCTCCCAGTTTTCGCGGGAGACTCTCAGTTTTTAGCCTTCACCTCCCAGCAAAAAAAATCGAAACTTCCTATATCTGTAACCTCCCGGGAAAATTCATCGAGAATTTCTTATACAGTTTTTTTACTTGAAGCACAATCTCAATCCCTGGTTTTTGAGCTCTCAAGGTTGGCAAGTATGTTAATAGACCATAGCGTTCCTGCTATTCCACATTGTACACTGTCAAATCTTAAAACCCATGAATGAATTTTCAGGCCTTTAGGGTCAGGGCCGTAGCAGTGGGTGAGCCCCCCCCCCCCCCCCCCCAATATTTTGAAAAATTATAAGGAAATGAAAAATAGGGGCGTGTCTGTCCCCCCCCCCCCCACCCTCCCAATCGTATTTGGCCTGCTTCGGCTCTGGAGGTAAAAAACCTCGTAAAAAACCTTCGCCAACAAGCTTTTCATTTGAATTTTGCACAAAAATCTTCTTTTGTTGCACAATTTTCATAGCAACTTAGTTGTGCAGTGGGTGGTCTTACCGTTGCACTTGTACATCAGCTTCGTCTGACGAATGTCGCCGGCGCTCAAACCATCTCTCTGACCGATTTCGGCGCCTCTTTGAATTGGCTCCATAACGACGGCATTCAATGCGTTATTTCCTTGGTACTTGGAGTAATGCATAATGCTACCGTAGTCGTAATCCTGGCCGCGAGAATCCACGAAATAACCGTTATCTTTTCTGAAGTTACTTTCGGCTCCTAAACAAGACGAGTTCTGGTTTAGACGTTTTCAAACATATACAGCTATTTTAAATAAGGGTTGGACTCAATTGTTCCTGTCACCCCGCTACGGTGAAAACATGCTTGTCTCACAAGGGTTACTCACCCTTTCGGATGTTCTTGAAGTGGATATTCACGTACTCGTCTCGGTCAGGTCGTGAGTGCTCGTGGAAAAAGCCGATGCCGTGTCCAAGTTCATGAACAACTGATCCAAATGAACAGGGGCTGCCATGGAAACCAGTTATGTGATCAGTAGATGGAGTGAATGAATAAGAAGGATAGAAGTGGGGGCAGGGGAGGCAGTAGGGAGAACTAACGAAAAAGGGCAATATGAAGGGGATGTACTTACTTAATTGAGATTAAAAATAGAGATAAATAAACGCCAATATGGAAAGGGAGAACTTATTTGCGTCTGCTACCAATAGAGGACTTACTTGCGTGTGCTACCAATAGAGGACTTACTTGCGTGTGCTACCAATAGAGGACTTACTTGCGTGTGCTACCAATAGAGGACTTACTTGCGTGTGCTACCAATAGAGGACTTACTTGCGTGTGCTACCAATAGTGGACCTACTCGCGTGTGCTACCAATAGAGGACTTACTTGCGTGTGCTACCAATAGAGGACTTACTTGCGTGTGCTACCAATAGAGGACTTACTTGCGTGTGCTACCAATAGAGGACTTACTTGCGTGTGCTACCAATACAGGACTTACTTGCGTGTGCTACCAATACAGGACTTACTTGCGCGTGCTACCAATACAGGACTTACTTGCGTGTGCTACCAATAGTGGACTTACTTGCGTGTGCTACCAATAGAGGACTTACTTGCGTGTGCTACCAATAGTGGACTTACTTGCGTGTGCTACCAATAGAGGACTTACTTGCGTGTGTTACCAATAGAGAATTTACTCGCGTGTGCTACAAATAGAGGACTAACTTGCGTGTGCTACCAATAGAGGACTTACTTGCGTGTGCTACCAATAGAGGACTTACTCGCGTGTGCTACCAATACAGGACTTACTTGCGTGTGCTAACAATAGAGGACTTACTTGCGTGTGCTACCAATAGAGGACTTACTTGCGTGTGCTACCAATAGAGGACTTACTTGCGTGTGCTACCAATAGAGGACTTACTCGCGTGTGCTACCAATACAGGACTTACTCGCGTGTGCTACCAATAGAGGACTTACTTACGTGTGCTACCAATAGAGGACTTACTCGCGTGTGCTACCAATAGAGGACTTACTTGCGTGTGCTACCAATAGAGGACTTACTCGCGTGTGCTACCAATACAGGACTTACTCGCGTGTGCTACCAATAGAGGACTTACTTGCGTGTGCTACCAATAGAGACTTTCTGTCTTGCCTCTCCGGTGTAACCAACTCGGGCTCTGCACTTCCTGTATAAACAGAATTCATAATTACGATGCATGATATCCGGCATCCTAATGGGATGGCGAAGGTATCATATAAAAAAGATAAAAAACAACTTCCAGACTTTTGTAATCTGAATAAGGGGTGCAATCTTTTCCTCCCAGTCACATTGAAACTCGATGTGATCGCGTTCTCTTCTTTGTGATTTGTACATACCCGTCATATTGAAACTCGATGTATGCGTGTTCTCTTCTTCGTGGACTGAACCTTAAACAGGTCCTTGACATCCAGTGGTTCATCGCTCTTTCAGCCAATTCTCTTCCAGCTTGGTCTAGTACACAGAACACGAATTATTAGCTTGCGAAAGCAATAATTAAATAGTTATAACAATAATGATAATAATCAGCCGGCGGAACGCTGGATTACCGGAGCGCATAAATAACGTGGTCGAGTGTAAAACATGCCTTGGCGCCTCAGGCAGCCGCTTTTTTGTGGAGTGAGAAAAACCAGAGAAACACCCTCTGAGCAAAGGCAAGAATCAACTAACTCAACTCACGTCTGGAAAAGGAATCGAACCTGGTAGGAGGAGCTCAAAAAAGTAGCATTAAAAGCGATATTCAAGTTAAGAAAAGAAATGGGAGAGCACTTCAGACAAGATATCAAACTAACTCTCCGCCTTTTTGACACCTTAATACAACCAATCCTACTTTATGGAAGCGAAATATGGGGAGCGGACTACAAGGGAAAGTTAGAAAAAGTTCCAGTAGAAATGGTCCACACCAAGTTTTTAAAACGGCTTCTCGGCGTAAACCGATACTGAAGCTCGAACGCGTGTAGGGCTGAATTAGGACGATTCCCTCTCAGAACAAAAGCAAAGTGTAGAGCGATCAAACTTTGGCTTAAACTTTCAAACAACAATGGGAATAACGAAAAACTCTCCCGCAAAGCATTCGCTGCCATATCTAATTATGAAATCAAGAACTTTTGGTATAGAAAAATTAAACAAATACTAGACCTTGCGGGTAGGAGCGATATTTGGCTGACTGACACAAACACTCATGAAGCAACTTACAGTTTTCTTCAACAAAGGCTTTATGACATTGAACAACAGACATGGCTTAGCTCTATTCAAAATAACAACAGAAAAGACCAAGCCCAAAAGAACAAAATGCGTACGCTCAGAAAATTTAAACTGTCCCACAATTTAGAAGATTATCTAACGGACGTAAAAAATATTGAGCTTAGGATTGCCCTCACCAAATTCAGGCTAATAAAATAAAACCTCCCCATGTAGGTATAAAGGTAATAGGTTGTACCTCTCGCCAGTATGGGGGTAGATACCCAGACAAACACATACACAAACATACAGGACAGACACACAGCTTGTACTCTCACCAATATCGTTGCTGAAGGTGAAAGGGATTTTTCCCTGAGGCCAGAGGTAGCGGTTCTTTAAGGCAGCACGTCGAACCCGTCCATTCTGGTGCGCGAGATAAGCCTCTTTTTGCTCCTTGGTCATCAGCATGTCATCTTCAACCAACTCTAAGTTATCAAAAGGCTTGCCTGAAAGACACACGTTTAACGTCAACGTTTTTTTTATTTTATTAAAACTACCGCGGTATAGAGAATACTAAAGATAATTTGGATTCAATGACGGCATATTTGGTACTGATTTGTAGTATTTTAGCGTTTCAGATTCGCTAATTCGAACAAACCGTTTTCTGTAAGAAGGCCATTTCTGCATTTTATCGGAAGAAAGTGTCCAATCAAATAAACTTGTGTGGCGTGATGTAATAAGTTTTGATTTTATTTTCTAATTAAAAAAAACGAATCTTTTTCTAGTAATGAAATTAGCAGATCAATAAAAACAATATGAAATACATTACAAGTACCTTCTGCCAGGCAGATCAGAGCCGAGACCAAAACTCCAGCGAATATAAATCCTTTCATGGTAACTGGAAGGAAAAAGAAGGGCAGCTCCTGTCAATGCGACTTTCAGAGCCAACTGAAACCAGCCTGTATTTTTGCTAGAGTAGTAAAGTCACAAAGGGATTGTGTAAGAATAATAGATAAACCCTTTTTCAACCTTATAATGGGCAAATGAGATCACCCTTCTTGCAGGTGGTCGTGTCTAAGACATGGAATGGCGACTCAGGCAGCAAAACCAGTAGAAAAACCCTTTGAACAAAGACGTGAACGCAGTGAACAAATTAGCAAAACGAAACGCACGAGGAAGTCTTATTCAGCGTGCAGTATTTATGTAGCCGCAAATAAACAGGCAATAGTCCAAGTGACTCTCTTAAACTTACATTTTATGGTTGAAATATCAATATATTGGGCTATATTTTAGCAGCCCAAAATACAGTAAATTTAGTAGACATTATCTAAAATACAGCGAAAAATGTTAAAAATCCTGGCTACGCCGCTGGTCCCCTTAATGTTTTCGACAGGTGGATTTCAGGAAGGGGCGTTTTACCCTTAGGTTGAACCATGAAATATCAAGGACAGTACATCACTTTAAGGTATTGCGTCGTTATATAAAAAATATCGTTAAATCGATATTATTTTCCATATATTTTATAGTTTGCGGGACCTGAAATCGATCTGAAATCTATATCATATTATCAATGTTCCACTATACCAGGTATTATTGGTAGTTTATATTTCATTCCACGAGAGTGGAAGTTCCATTTTCGCGAGTATTAGTTTTCCCGACGCTGGGTTAAAAAATCAACTATAGGCTCTGAGCTATGACATTACGTTTGAGGCTAATTTGGCAAGTCGGCCATGTTGAGAACATAATATTTTTTCAAATTTTAAAATCATGTTGACAGAACTAGTCAGAATAAGCATCAATGGAAATGAAAATTGATACAAGCCACTTGACAAAAACGCGCCTTATTTTAATTCACTTTACAAGACTCTTTATCGGCCATTTCTATTTAAAAAAATATGAAACAGAACTAGAAAATACAATATATACCATGAAAGAAAATACATAAGTTTTTCATGTCGAAAGAACAGAAACCAATAATTGAAAAGGTATGTCAAACGCCTCTGTGAAACAGAGTAGTTGCGCTTGTTGTCAGCGGTCTGTTGGTCAGCGGCAGACGCATGATAGTACGAGCGAAGTCCGCCATGTTTGATTAGGAATAAGGTTGTCACCACACCGCGCGTATTGCACAATCGGCTTGGTGTCAGAAGAGGGACAAATCAATCCGAAGAGACCGAAAAAAAAGCTGGCCGGAAATGTTAGCTAAAACCTTTAAAAACTTCGGGCTCCGATTCAACGATGATTGCATACAAGCGAACTATCGGGGGGGGGACTGGGGGGTTTCATAGAAACTAGTGGGAGGCGCGGATCGCCCCTCCGGGCCTCCCAACCCCATCTTAGGCTTGGGAGGCGCGAATCCCCCCTCCGAGCCCCCCAGCCCCGTCTCTTTTCTATGTATCAGCCCCCCCCCCAACCCCATCTCAAGAAGATAATGTTTCACGTACACCAATAATTGGGGCAATTGTACATGTAGGCGGATAATGTTTCACGTACATCAACAATTGGCGCAATTGTGCATGTAGGCCGGGCGCGTCCCACGTACATCAATAATTGGGGCAATTGTGCATGTAGGCAGATAATGTTTCACGTACATCAATAATTGGGGCAATTGTACATGTAGGCGGATAATGTTTCACGTACATCAATAATTGGGGCAATTGTGCATGTAGGCCGGGCGCGTCCCACGTACATCAATAATTGGGGCAATTGTGCATGTAGGCAGTTAATGTTTCACGTACATCAATAATTGGGGCAATTGTGCATGTAGGCAGATAATGTTTCACGTACATCAACAATTGGGGCAATTGTGCATGTAGGCAGATAATGTTTCACGTACATCAACAATTGGGGCAATTGTGCATGTAGGCCGGGCGCGTCCCACGTACATCAATAATTGGGGCAATTGTACATGTAGGCAGATAATGTTTCACGTACATCAACAATTGGGGCAATTGTGCATGTAGGCCGGGCGCCCCTCCGAGCCCCCCAGCCCCGTCTCATGCAGATGAGGCCCGCGTAGATTGCTAATGAGGGCCGTGAAAACGAGGAGGGCCGCCAACCTATGGGGCGCGGAACAACGGCCGTAGATTCAAAGCCGCTGGCGTGGCGTTTAAACCTGAGTTCTACTCGAACACCTCGCTCCCGAACTCCTCGCGAATTTCTCACAGCCTCTTTTTCATCTTTTCGCGTGTCTCTAGGGAGGGCCCTTTCCTGCTTTTTTTATCACTCGGTGCGAGGCCGTGTCGAGCTCTGATAGCGGCCTTGAGCGCGTAGTATCTCGACCCCCAAGGACTTGCAATTAGACATCCGTCTGTCCTGTGGTATACCGAGCGTTCGAAGGATGAGGTGCGGAAAGGATTATTGCGGGTGGCTAAAGGTTTGCCACGCAAACACGTGCGGCCGGAGGTGCATGGACACCTACTGCAAGGTGCACCTCCAAAGGCTCCGTAAGGGCATCCCCCTCCCCGTGCCGTGCAGGATCTGCGGCATAGGGACTCGGTCGAAGACGCGGTTGTGCGCCCCTGCGGAGCGAATCGTGAAGGGCAGAGGATGCGTGGCGTCGAGAGGCGCGTTTGGAAATGGTTCGCACTCGTCCTGTCTGACATCGCAGCCCGCGGTACGGGCAATTGATACTGGGTGGCACAAGGCATACTCAAACGCCCGTCCTGTCCGACACCGCGGTACGGGCGATTAGGGACTGGGTGGCACAAGGCATACCCAAACGCCCGTCCCGCCGGCTGTGGTACGGGCAATTAGAGACTGGGTGGCACAGGTCATATCCGAACACTCGTCCCGCCGGTTGTGATACGGGCAGTCGGAGACTGGGTGGCACAGGGTATACCCAAACATGGACGCTTATATGGAGGAGATTCTCGATAGCAAGCCTGACAAAGAGGCGCCCGCCGTACTGGCAGGGCTGGTCCAGAACATCCTGGACGAGGACATCCCCGACGATGTCAAACACAAGCTGCTTAAGCCGCTCGTACCGGCGAAAGTGTGGACAGAGGAAGTCGACCCTTTGTTGCCGGGACGGCGACAAGAGGGCCCAGAGAGCTTAGACCCCGAGGAGTACTATTATCTCTTCGTCGGCGGCGCCCATCTTCGGTTCCCAAGCGTGGATGCCACTCTTCGGGGCCAATACATAAGCGCCGGTGTTTACCAGGAGATTCTCGATAGCATGCCTGACAAAGAGACGCCCGCCGTACTGGCAGGGCTGGTCCAGAACATCCTGGACGAGGACATCCCCGACAATGTCAAACACAAGCTGCTTAAGCCGCTCGTACCGGCGAGGGTGTGGAGAGAGGAAGTCGACCCTTTGCTGCCGGGACGGCGGCAAGAGGGCCCGGAGAGCTTAGGCCCCGAGGAGTACTATTCTCCCTTCGTCCGCGGCGCCCATCTTCGGTTCCCAAGCGTGGATGCCACTCTTCGGGGCCAAGACATGAGCGCCGGTGTTTACCAGGAGATACGAGATCTTGGTGGAGCAGGTGTCATTGCTCTAAAGCCGGTTATGCGGGGGCCCGATATTAATGACGATGGCTCGGTGTGGTGGGTCTCGCACGAGCGGGAGTCTCTGCGGGCAAACACCGCTGGTGCTCGAGATGGTAGACCCCGACCGGCGTTACAGACTCTTTACGGTCGTTGGTAAGGCCCCCGCAGAGCCATTGGCGCCAAACACAGAGGAGGAAGGGCGATCGGAGCACAAGATTGGTCGTTAGTCAAAAGAGGGGGCCAAATCGCAGTCGGTGCCCTGGAAGGCATCAATGCGGGTATTTGGGAGAAAGGACGAGAGTACCTCGTCTACGTAAGATACGAGCTTCGCCCTCTACCTGAGCAAAATGGTGAGCCTGGGACAATGTTTGAGCGAGAGGGGAGTGACGCCTTCGCTAACTGTGTTGTGAGCTATGTTGCCGACTTCTTGAGGAATCGCGGCACCTCGCGCTCCCTTGGTCTGACCAAGACACGAGGCAATATCCTCGAGCGATTTGACAAGAAGCTGGCCACTACGGGATGCACCAAAGAAGACCTCTTTGAGATGGAAAAGAAGCTCGAGGTAAAGCTAGTAGCCGTGGACGCCCTGGGTAACGTCCTGTGGGACTCGAGGAAGTACAAGACGAGGATCACCATCCCTTGCCACAATAACCACGCCTGGGCGAAGCTTCCGACTGAACCACCTGCGATCGCGAGCGTCCACGGCCTAGACTTCGAGGCTGAGGGGGAGCTTCGTTCGTTATGTCAGGAGAAGGCGGCGCCTCGCGCCACAAAAACGCGCGAGGCAAAAGTGCGAGAGGTGCGCATTCGCTTTATAAACAGGGCGATCCCCAGAAGCACGAGGATCTTGCTGTCGCTGTGTGGGCGCGTTATAGTCACGCACGAAGGCAAACTGTACCGATCGGGACAAGACGAATGGGCTATCGACAGGGCGTTTACAGACGAGACTGGATATGATCCTCAATGGCTCCCTGATGACCACCCAGCCTACCAAGAGTACACCGAAGCTACGCACTCGATGGGAGGTGCAATAGGGTATCGCTTCAAGAAGTGGACCCAAAGAGAGAACATCAGGCCAACGTCTCTAATACAGGGACGTCGGGCGAGCGGCGCAGGTTGAGTCCAAAGTGTGGAATAGCAAGGAAATCTTAGGGGCGCCGCCTCATGCGCACATCGACATGCGTGCGGCGTACCTAGGGTGCGAGGATAGTGACTTCGGCGGCGCCTCGGACGCCATTGATCTGGTACGGAAATACGGCTTCCCTACGAACGTGTATCGTATCGCGGATGTTGTGGGACGACCATTGAGCGTGGTTCTTCAACTGACCGGGGCCATTCAGCTGACCGAGTGGGGGTTCTTTGAGGCCTGCCACCCCTACACTTCCGGGAGGGTAGGGCAGCACTTGGAACAAAACGAGGGTTGGATCACCACGCCAGAGCTCAATGACCTGCTAGACTCGGGTGACCTCGTCATGGCCGCGGCGAGGGAGGTGTTCTATAGCGTCGGAAAAAAGGACTCCATCAAGTTCCCCCGCTCCATCGCGTGCCGCCCCAGCGGCGAAGACTCGCAGTACCCTGAGGGTCGAGATCTCGCTGTCCGTTTCGTAGGCAAGTGTGCTCGCCATGGCGACGAGTCCTCGATCGTAGTCCGCGACCGTGAAGAAGCCGCGTATCTGACAAACCTCCTTGCGGGCACCGACCACTTACTTAACTTCGAGCATGCCGACGGGGCTCATCTGATCCAATAACAAGACGGTGTCCGGCGCTCACAATGGTACCATATCAGGGCCTTCGTCTTGGCGTACACAAACATAGCGTTGCGACGCATGTTGAGGCGGATCCCTCGCGAAGACGTCCTCCGAGTGTGCACAGTGGTGTGAAGCTCGTGGAGCGAAATCCGAGGTATGGAGAGTGGCGCCACAAGAAACCTGGGTACGAGTGGCGACCCGAAGCGGCTTGGGGTCCGAAGAGCGGGGTGCTTGGCTAGGGAGCCAAGCACTGCGTCGAGTCTGCCGTGCGATCTAGTGGCCGAAACCTCTGCAAGGATGTATCTAGCCGGCCAGGGAGGATAGGGGAAGACCGAGTGGGCGGTGAGCATGTTCCGCGGCCGCAACGTGGTGGTGCTCACCCCCGAGAACGACCTAGCCCACGATCATCGCAACAACCCGCGCCTCGCGTGCGCGGGGCGCGCTCAAACCTACCACCACTACCTCTGCATACCAGCGGAGAAGCCGGTAGAGGAGTGGAGAACTTCCGAGCTGGGGAACAAACTCGACCGTCTCGCAGAAGTAATCATCATTGACGAGTGCTGTAAGGTACAGACTAAAGTGCTACGCGCCATCCTAGGGTATCTCGCCACGCGGCCGTGTCAGGTAGTGTGTTGTGGCGACTATGGGCAGGTCCCGCCCTGGGGAGATAAACAGGGGCCTCACGATATGCTCAAGGAGTGGGCACAAGGGAACATCCGCTGGTTCGAGTCCGAATACCGCTGCCTGTGTGAAGACTGCGGAAAGCCGTACAGTACATGCAACTGCGGCTCTGCCGCGCCCTCCTCCAGGCTCCACGACATAAAGGGCCGGATTTGGTGTCAGCCAGATTCTTAACAGCTTGAGGTGTTTCGAGAGGAGTGGGATGGGGTGGCGTTCGACGCGGCGATCGAGCAGGCCCACCCAAGCGATGTGTGGGTGTGCTCGACCAACAAGATGGGGGCCCTTGTTCAGCAGCGATTGGTAGAGCACCACAGGAAAAACTACCCCCGATTGCCAGCAACCATCCGCTTTGACCCCGATCCCAGCATCGCGCATCGTTATCGCAAGCAAGGGCGGCCGGTGCCCGTGCCAGGCAAAAGGGGTGAGAAGGTCGACGCGTACAAAGGCACGGTAGTCGAGGTTCCTCTCGACGCGGTCTTTAACGGGCTTCCCCTCGAGTGGAAATACGCGGGCTGGGGGACGGTCCACCGGGTGCAGGGCAAGACTATCCAGACTCCAAGACGTCTGTTTATCGTAGACCACAGCTTAGAGGGTTGGATCACGAATGCTGTATACACCGGCATCTCCCGCGTGCGGCTCGCCGACCAGATAGTCCGCGTGATCCACATTGAACTCCGTGCCGTCATCAACCATGAGGATATTAAGCCATGTGAGAGGTCCCTCTGCATAGATGCCAGCGAGTTCGCGGGAGACGACGGCCGGGCTCTTAGTCCTCAGTGGGCGGGCGGCTTTATATCGTGAAGCAACGTCAACGACAGTCAGGGCATACTTGTACCCGCGGTCGGTTGGCAAGAATAGCAGGTCCGACTGGTGGATACGGTTTGGTATCTGCTCCGAGAAGTGGGCGTAGGTAGTCGGAGGAGGAGGTGTCTGTGTGTAGCCCCCGACGGGCTGCGAGCTTACCCACTTGCGCACTCGATCTTTGGAGGCTGAGCCTTTGGGAAGTTTGGCGTGCAGAGCGGTCACTCCCTGGAAGCCGCCTCTGGCGTAGTATATAGGACGAAGGAACGCATCGAGTTCTTCGTCGGACATGCGCTTGCCGTTCCGGCGGGCCATTACGTGTGTATACGTATAGGTATACGCGATGCATTGCAATGCGTTGCAACGCATGTATCAGTCTCCAACAGGCGTTTGCCGTCTGCTACGCCTTCGGCGTACGTGCATACGCACTGCTGCGCGAACTCGGTCTGCAATCATCTTATACGCATACGCATGCGTATACGCGCAGCATGGAAAAAGGCCGCCTAGACGCAGCGCAGAAACACGTTTCAACGGCAGCTGCATCACAGCAAGCGGCTAGCTGCGTAGCCGATGGCGAGAGCGCCGGCGCCAATGTACGCCAACTCGGCGTTCTTCTTGCGTTTTGCTGGAGATGTAGTTCATGGCGTTCGCAGAGGGGTCTTTGGTGAAGTCCTCGCGTAAGACCTTGCGCCCAACCCAGCCGATACCGGCGACGAGGCCGGTTATGACTGCGGCGTCGGTGATGGTCTTTGTAATCTTGCGTTATATGCACGGACGTGCGGATATGGGTGGGGCCCTCGTGTCTAAATGTCTGCTTACTCCATGGATAACAGCCGAGATTTGCATTGTCCGGGAGCGCGAAGCGCTGTCGCCGGAACGCGATCCTTGGTCTGCTGTGCGGCCGCTAGCAGGGCGGGCGGCCTTGCGGGCGGAGTCACGTCGTCGGTACCTTCGGTAGCATGCAGATCGGTAGCTCGCTGGTTAACAGCTGGTGTACGAGTGAACGCGGCAGCTAGTTCCCGCCTGCGGGTGTAGAGGCCGATCAATGACACTAAAAGGCCAGCGACCCCGATAACCGAGCTAGCCGATCAAGCAGAGTTGTTTTCCGGGACTGGTGTGTGTGCCGAAGGCATCTTCGGCGCGCGCAAGCCCTCGCGTCCCTGCGGCTCGCTCGGCCCCGGGGCCACCGGCGACTCAACGTGTTGCACGACACGAAGTGCCTCTTTCTTCGCTCTGTTAATTCGGTTCCACTTTGCCAAGCGCCTTCCGGCTTCGACTCGTCCAGGGTGTTTAGGTCGGGTCGCGGGTGGTTCGGGGCTCGTGATTCTCTCCGCCAACGCCGAAGGCGTACGTGCAGGTTCTTAATGATGCTCATCAGCGGCTTGTTTGTCAGGTTCCGCTGACGTTCCGGCAGGCTGGGCACTAGTACTTCCTTGAGGTTCCTCCATTTGTGTTGACACGCGGTGTCAACTACTTGGTACCAAGCGGTAGAAGAAGTGGCAAACTTTCAAATGAACGTCTGCTCTGGGATGGCAGACTCGCCACTGTGCGTTTGCTGTTCCGGCAGGCAAACCACTGGTGAGTCCGCGACTGCTAACTCGTGTTGACACCGCGTGTCAGCGCTTGCCGTTCCGGCGGTGTTCACATGACGTGCTACGTGTAACGCCCCGACGGCTAAAGCCATCAAACGACCGCAGCGTAGAGACAGGCTTCCGCACAATGTGCGGAGCTCGTTGTTGATGATGTAGTCGGACACTAGGTCATTGTGAAGATCGGCCACACTGTCTATCGGCAGCGCCATGCCTACTAGCTTGGTCGTAAGCTTCAGAAAGCTGTCTGCCAGGGCGTCTGTAGTCCGGCTGGCTAGAGCGGTCTCGTATCGCTTCTCACCTCCTCGGCGCTCATGCGTTTGACGTCGTCGTGAGTCAGGGCCTTGCCTACCATTTCTCTCGACTTCACCGAGGCTATGAGAATCGCGAGTTTCTCCCTCGCGTCTGCTATCTCAGTCTGCTCAACTCCGGTTGCCGTTCCGGAAGGCTGCGTCGAGCAGCCCAACGACTCGACGGCCGGGAGGACGGCGGTGCCCCCCTCAAGAAGACTCTCAAAGTATTCGTCGCTCATCATGCCGTGGCTAAGTTGCAACACGTGTGATTACGTATGTACGCATGTATATGTGTGCACACACACGTTATGCCCTAGGGCGGTGGTTACCGTTCAACTAGGGCGATGGTATAAGGGTGACGCAAGCAAAACTCTAACTTCGAGAACTTTTTCGTCTTGAGGGCCTTCATGTATTCATTCATCTTCTCTTCTGAGAGCTCCGCGCCGTAGTCATGCAGGATAGCTTTCATGTCCGCCTTGCTGGGGGTATAGAAGACCACCAAGGCCGCGATGTTCTCACGGAACGGCTTCGTGATGCTGGTGAGCTGCTGCGTGATCACCCACACGCTAATACCCACGTGGCGCGCGCTGAACGCCAAGCTGACGAGCTGGTCAGAGCGCCTCTTTACGTCTTTCGAGGCCGCACAGTCGTCGAGTATGATTAGCGTATTAGTGGCTTCGAAGAGAGCGGAGACAAACCTCAGCAGTATGTCGATCTGACCCTCCTCAGGTGCGATGACATACAGACGATTGTCGCCCTCGCCGAAGCCGTCGTATCTTTTGTTGTAGACAAAGGTAGGACACATGAGTACGATGTAGTCGAACTTGCCCCGGAAAGGGCCGCGCAGCCGGTCCACTACGAATTGGGTCTTCCCGCATGACGTCGGGCCCACGATGAGAGCGTTAAATGGGATGTTTTTCGGGTCCATACCGCTTCGCGCAGAAACACGCTCCGGCGTATGTGCTCAGTATTGTATGAACTCTAGCTGTCCGTTCATAAGGTTCATTTGAGCGTCGGCCACCACAAACACGTGACAGTTTACGGTACCCGTGCCGCTTGCCGTGCGTTTTATCTCGAGGTGCACACCGTCGCGGGTATTGACCAATCGGAGACCACCCCCATGGATAGCACTGTCGTCCGTCGTTCGAAGGTCGATCCACAGAGCAAACTTGTTATCGCCATAGAACGACTCGGGGCCGATTGCCGGGGCGGCGAGCGCTCCGCTGTGCCCCTCCCCCCCCCCCCCCCGGGGAGGGGCGGACGAACCGCCTTTTCGCCTCCCTCCAGAAATCCGTGGGGCGAAGCCCCTGGCTGAAGACCTTGTTTGGCATGCCGTCGATTGTAACGCGAACGCTCTGGATGTCGGGGTATACGAACTTCTCAGAGTCGCGAGCCCCTGCCGTGTATGGCTCCACAAAGAGGAGCAACAGACCACTCATAGACCTTCGCGGCAGGTTGACACTCTCGTTGATTATGCTGTCCGTCCCTTTGCTAATATGGAATGTCTTGTGAAGGTTCTCGTAGAAGAACGTTGTGCCGTTTTGGTAGGCGGCGGCTGCAGACCGGGCGAGGTTGTCGTCCCTCAGGCTTTCGTACTCCAGCTCTAGATTTTTGATGCCATAGGATAATTTGGTAGCATCGCTTCCGACTACTACCTGGTCAACCGCTGCGAACGTGATCTTGAAGAGCAGCGCCTCGGAGAGCGCCCTTGGGTACAGCACGCCGTGGTCCGTCAGCAGAGAATGGTCTAGCGGGATGGTGTACCTCGCCCCGTGGGCGGCGTTTAGAGCGTTCTCCTTGGCGTTACTGGTCGCTTTATCGCCAGCCTTGGAGCGAAGCTTGCGCATGTTTTCTTACTGTATGCCCTGCTCCAGGCGGTCCTCTCTCTCGACCTTGGACAGGTAAAGCTCCTCATACGTCTTGAAGACGTCGTAGCGGTTGGTGTCCTGGAGCGTTTCTCCTGCAAACGTGATTTTCAGGCGGCTCACGAGATTTCGGCCGACGTTGTTCACGACGGTATTATTTGCATGGCCTGAGACGGAGAGATTGAGACCGACCCTCAAGGAGCCAGGCACGAGTGTGACGCCTTCCGATAGCTTTGGGACCGCCACATATAGCGTCTCGCCTGGGGAGGTCGTCGACGGGTTGAGAGTGACCCGGTGAACAGTTCTCTCGGCTTTTAACCCCAGAGGAGTTCTGGGTGTTCGCTGGGGGTGGAGTTTATCGCTGACTGACATCGTATACGTATATATACTATATATACATAAAGTACGAAGCCGCGTGGCTATGGGTTATGCGCACGCATCATGGGTGATGTTGACGTTGACATTGACGATACCTTGCCGGGTGCGTCCGCCGATCGCGGGGCGGGGGACGACGAGACGATGCCCCTTATCCCGTTTGACCCCGACGATGGGCAGTCGATCCCAATGACGAGCACGTCGTCGCGTACGCATGCTGCGCATAGCATGGCTACGCGAAGCGCAACGCAAACCGCCGGAACGGCAAGCGCTGAAACCTCGTTCATCACAGAGGGTGCAGCGATAAGACTCGGTCTCCAGTCCCTCAGGGAGGAATACCCAGATCTTAACAAGAATCTGATACGGTTCCAGTCAGACCGGAGGGGAAAGACGCTAATACAGGTTCGCAACCTCGACAAAGGAGGTTGGTCTAATCCAAGGCAGCTGTTCAACGCGGACGGGAGCGTCCGACAGGACGTTGCAAATCTGAAAGGCTTCAAGCTGGCGATGGGGTCCGTGGCAGAGATAGACGCGGTCATCCAGGAGAACACAGAACGGGTCCAAGAGCTGCAAGGGGTGGTAGCCACAGACAGGGAGACCATCGACGACCCTAACACGTCAGAGAGTAGCCGCCAAGAGGCCCGTGAGCGCAACGAGGAGAGGCTGTCCGAGATTGACGAACTAGAACGCGAAAACCGAGAGCTCGAGAACCAAAAGCCGCTAAAAGAGCGCATCAAAGCCATCTTCAAAAAGCACGGCTTTACCGTCACCGCTATCGGGTTGGCCGTAGCGATGACGATCGCGGCCATTGTGACGTCGCTCGGCAAGTCGCTCTCCTCCGTGGCCAGAGGGGTCGGTAACGGTCTTAAGGCTATCGGGAAAAAGCTAGGCGAGCTTCTCCCTGGGCTAGTAGGCAGCATCGCGAACTTCGTGTTTAAGGCTGCAGGAGAAGCGGTGAAATTCCTGGCGAAAATGCGTGGCTGCTCATTCTAGCCGTAGCCGCGTTCCTGGTTCGTCGAATGCAAAGCAATCATCGGAACAAGTAATACGCCGCGGCCACCGCGAGTGCCGACAACCCCGCCTTGAGGGCGGTGTGGTCACTTTTTTCGCCCGTTCCGGCGGCAGTCATACTATGCGCAGCGTGCGTACTTGGAGAGGGGGCAGGGGCCGCGCCCTCTGCGTGCACTTTCGCAGGGGCGGAATCCTTGCTTTGCCGCCGGGACGGCACGCGGTCAATCCCAGGGTCAGTCACGTGTTGCACCCTCGGATGCCCACCGGCCATGTTATGAGCACCGACTGGCTTTGTCTCGGTGTTGATCGCGTTTGCGCCGAGCGTCATGGAGTCCGTGGCTTTCTGCAGCTTATTGTTGTAGCCCACGACGCTTTGTGTGTTTATCACCAGATCGCTCGGCATCAGCCACACTCCTGGTGCGACCGCAAGACTCAGCCTCACCTTGGCCTCCTGCACGGCTAACTGGTACCTTTGCACGCTTTGAGCGATGTCGTTTTCTATGATCGCGTCTTCAAGCAGCTTCGTGAACTCCGCCTGCGCCTCCATGGCCGGCCCACCGGCCCCCGAGATAGAGGAACGGACGTTTACCTGCGCGCCAAGCACTGTGTAGACGAACGCCTCGACCGAGCGATCAAGTCTTCCTAGCCCTGCTTTTGTCAGCCCCTCACCTTTGGGAGGCACAAACCAGCTATATTGCACGCCCCCGTGGTCGTCGTTGCGTATGTAACCCACCTGCTTCCCACTATTGTACGTCCCACCTTCGTCGCTAAACAGATTGAGGTGGCTCGGGTACTCGTCCGCCGCCGTGTCGTAGCCACGGATCACGTGCACGTTGCGATACCCCTCCCCCGGGTAGAACACAAACACATCGCCTAGCCCGTGGTTCCGCCCGCCTTTCCATCGGAAGTCCGGCTTACGCGGCAAACCGAACACTATGCATAGACGCTCGAAAGCGGCCTTCTTGTAGGGGTTACCTTTTTGCGTGAACGGGCTGTCGCCAGGCAGGGGGGCGCCGAGCTCGTAGAGTATCCTCCGGGTGGTAAAGTAGACGTGAAACCTTAGAAATCCCCTGATGACAGAGGGGATAGTGGCGGAAGTGGGGTCAGTTAGGGACACCCCACATCCGGCGGTTGCGCACCAGACCGCAAAGTTGAGTTGCTGTGGCAAGTACCCATAGGAAGGCTCCGATAGCCACCGGCGAGACTCCTTGGCGGACTTGTGCGTGACTACTGTCTCTTTGAATATGTCTCGGACCCTAGTCGTGAATGATTTGTCCTCAGCCACGTGTATCTCCAACTGCGTGAGTAGTGGGGTGATGTCTGAGGCCGTGCTCTCCACGGGGGTCGCGCGCACGGCGTAGAGCAGCTTTTGCGCGAGGGTCAGAGACCTAGGGAAACCGGTTTTTGCGCGTTTGACTTGTTCGGCTATAGCATGTTTGATATGCTCGCTAATAGAGGCTCCCGCCGCAACTGCCGCCTTTTTCGTCTCCTCCTCCTCCCTTCGGGGAACCGCCTCCTCGTTCAGCATCCGCCAGCCTTCCCAATCCATGCTCAGCCCTATTAAACACGAAGGCGGGCTATGTTCAACACAATGGTGGTCCTACATGCTGTGTTCACCAAAGGCGAACTGACGCTCTTCTCCGAGCAGCCGATAAGGCGCCCACGCTTCGTGTCGCTCCGGCAGTTCTCGCTGTTTAACAGCTGGTATAATCTCGAGCGGGAGCATCAGATAACGACCATAGCCTCCCTCCCGCCCATCGCTACTCTGCCATCCGGACACCACACGGCCGAGTCCATCGTGGAAACGATCAACCGCGCTGAAAACAAGATTCTGATCGCGAAGCTGGATCCCCTCACCGGGAAGATCGCGCTCATGTCCAAAGGCGTTGCGTTCCTTAATGCCGAGCTTTGCGCACTATTTGGCCTAGAGGCTAAAAACGATCAGTTGGGAGGGCGGGGCCTCCCACTGCCCGTAGGGGCCCCCACTTAAGGTGGCTTTGCCGAAAATAGAGGCCCTCTACATCTTCTGCGATATCGTAGACCGCACGCAATGCCTCGCCTTAGACGAGCCTTCAAACGTTCTCGCTTGCCTAGAAACCCGCGGGAGGCCGCACGAGAAAGTCGTCTATGGGCCCGATATCCCCGTTTGTGTCGCAGCATCTTCCTCTGAGTTTGTCTCGAGTATCCGAATATGGATCACTGATGACCGCGGTAGACGGGTGGACTTTAAGGGCAAGCCTGTTCGCCTCGTATTAGAGCTAACCTAGGTCCGACATAACAAGCATGGCAAACAGCGACGTTAGCAGCGGTGCCACATACCCCTCGCTTCCCAGCGTCTGCCCCCCGAAGGGTACGCACATGACGCCCACCGCTCTGGCAAGCATCGGCGGCGACGTGCAAAGCTTCCGACTCCAGAAAATATGCGACACTCAGGCGGTTCTAGACAACGAGATAACGCATCATCGACAGGTGCGGAAGAAGTATAAGCGAACCTTCGCCGTTACCCATGCTGTGTCTGTGGCATCCGGCATCGCTGCAGGGGCGCTTTCCAGCGCCGGGGTGGGGGTCTCTTTGAGTGGGATAGGGGTTCTGATCGGCGGTCCGCTGGCAGGGGTCGCTGGGCTGGTCGGTGTCGTGGGCGCGGGCGCGGGCGCGGGGGTAGTCTCTAGGGGTCTTACGAGCAAGGTGGCTAAACACGAAGACACGATGGTTTTAGCGGAGAGTAAGAAAAACTCGATCAGCGAGCTGGTCTCTAAAGCTCTGCAGGACGGGCATATCTCAGACGAAGAGTTTCGGCTAATACTTCGGGAACAAGAGAGATACTACGCGCTCAAGGCCGCTATCAGAGCTCGACACGGCCTCGCACCGAGTGATAAAAAAAAGCAGGAAAGGGCCCTCCCTGGAGACAAGCGAAAAGATGAAAAAGAGGCTGCGAGAAATTCGCGAGGAGTTCGGGAGCGAGGTGTTCGAGTAGAACTCAGGTTTAAACGCAACGCCAGCGGCTTTGAATTAACGGCCGTTATTCCGCGCTCCGTAGGTTGGCGACCCTCCTCGTTTTCACGGCCCTCATTAGCAATCTACGCGGGCCTCATCGGCATGAGACGGGGCTGGGGGGCTCGAAGGGGCACAATTGCCCCAATTATTGATGTACGTGGATCATTATCTGCCTACATGCACAATTGCCCCAATTGTTGATGTACGTGAAACATTATCTGCCTACGTGCACAATTGCCCCAATTGTTGATGTACGTGAAACATTATCTGCCTACATGCACAATTGCCCCAATTATTGATGTACGTGAAACATTAACTGCCTACATGCACAATTGCCCCAATTATTGATGTACGTGGGACGCGCCCGGCCTACATGCACAATTGTCCCAATTATTGATGTACGTGAAACATTATCCGCCTACATGTACAATTGCTCCAATTATTGATGTACGTAAAACATTATCTGCCTACATGCACAATTGCCCCAATTATTGATGTACGTGAAACATTATCCGCCTACATGTATAATTTCCCCAATTATTGATGTACGTGAAACATTATCTGCCTACATGCACAATTGCCCCAATTATTGATGTACGTGAAACATTATCCGCCTACATGTATAATTTCCCCAATTATTGATGTACGTGAAACATTATCTGCTTGAGATGGGGTTGGGGGGGCCTGAAACATAGAAAAGAGACGGGGCTGGGGGGCTCGGAGGGGGGATTCGCGCCTCCCAAGCCTAAGATGGGGTTGGGAGGCCAGGAGGGGCGATCCGCGCCTCCCACTAGTTTCTATGAAACCCCCCAGTCCCCCCCCTATCGGGACCTGGGAAAAGCCCCCGGAACCGAACGCCTGGAACACTAGAGCACACAAGAGCCCTCTTCTAGAAATATCAGCATTGCGATCCTCCCTACCCGATGAAGCTTTGTCCGTCCGTTTGAGATACACTACCGACCCACAAATACCAGAAGTAGAGAAAAACAAGCCATGGGTTTGGATGGAAAACTACGAGCGCACTATACAGGCACCACAGGGGGCTCACTTTTAACCGATAGATTCAAGTTTTGGGCATCGTCCCAAGCAAAACACGAGTCCATACAAGAGTAGGAAGTCAAGGTCCGACAGGCGAGCAGCCTTTGTGCATACGGAGAGCTGAACGACGAATTATCCCGAGACAAATTCATCTTTGGTCTCAGTGAAGAACAGATGCGAACAGAGCTGCTGAACACACATATCAAACCCGACAACTCAAAGAAAAACTTGACAGATGTGGTTGCTGAAGCGAAATCCATAAAATCTGCCAAGTAAACAAGCAAGCTCATCGCTGACTAGTTGGCTAAAGGGGTTGAGAGGAAGTGCATTGGACAGGCCTTAGACACAGTCATATAAAACTACGACGAGACCAGGAACCTGCTTTTGGTGTGGCAACCGTAGAGGATCCCACCCCTGGAAGGAATGCCCCGCCATAGGCAAATCATGTTCTAAGTGTGCTGACAATGATAACTTTGCCCGAGCCTGTTGAGAAGACCACAATCACCAAGCGTTTGAGTCCAGCAATCGGCAACAACAAGCGAGAGGACGACCTCAAGTAAGGGGCTTAACCAGCGCAGTCGGCGGGGCTATCCACGTGCTTACGCATCGCCTCGACCAAGGGATGTCCATTATACCGATATGTATAAAGAGCAGCAGCCCCCAATCCCGACTATAGCTTCAATATCTACGCGCTAGAAGCAAAAGTACACCACAGAAAGTCCCTCCAAAAGGCCGAGAAAGCGCTACTTTACGACTCTACTACTTTCAACGACAGGGTCGTCTTTCAAGCCGGTCAAGTTTCAGATCGACACAGCAGCTACATCGTGTTGTAACACGATGTCCTACAACATACTGCAGTCAGTGCTACCAAACGCAGAAATTAAGCGGGCCCCATATCTCCTGTACCCCTATGGAAATTCCATGCCACTTAGACCAGTTGGTCGAGTAGAACTAGTATGCGACAAGTCGAAACACTAGTCTTCCAAATCCTACCAGACTCCTGCATTGGCCTCAAGCATTCACTACTCTCTGGGAGCGAGGTGCAGGCAGAGGAGACTCACTTCCTCTTCTCGTCAAGGATACACACTGCCACCAAGGCCGAAGATCTCCCAAGGTTCCAAACGACACCCCCAAATGTGAATGAGGTCACCCAGCACAGCATACATCCGCCCATCCACAAAACGAAACATCCTTGGAACCACCTACAACACGAAATCACTACAAACCCGTGTCAACCCACTCCCTAAGCGCCGATCAGGGTTGCAAAAGGCCTCCACCTCCAACTACCGGGCAACCTGAGAAAGGAAGACATAATACGCCAACAGCTTTGAAGGACTTGGATTCTTGGGTCCACCTGTCCACTTCCATTTTGACAAGAGCATACAGCCTGATTTAATGCCGGTTCACAGAATACCCGTTGCCAAGCTAGAAAAGGAGAAAGAAGCCCTAGACCGGTATGGTGAGGCCGGTGTTCTCGCCAAGGTGACCGATCCAACAAGCTGGTGTTCAAACGAGCTAATACGAGAAACGCCAAAGAAATTTAGAATGTGAATAGACCCAAGCCAAACAGTAAACAAGGGCATCATTCGCCAAAGAACACCGGATGGCCACTTTAAACGAACAGCTCCACAAGTTCAGCGAGATGTTTCTCACTATTTGATGTCAAAGAAGGGTTTCTACACATCCCTCTCGATGAGGAATCATCATGACTGATAACAATGCACACATCATACGAAAGATACCGTTGGCCCCGGATACCATTTGGAATCAGAAGTGCCCCAGAAGAGTTTCAGATGCGACTCCGCACTCCAGGACCTGGACGGCAAGATATGTATCGACCGTTAAGACATTGTTTTATTTTATTATTTTTTCGTTAAAAAGGGGGAGATGTTGGTCAGCGGTCTGTTGGTCTGCGGCAGACGCATGATTGTACGAACGGAGTCTGCATGTTGGATTGGGAATAAAGGTTGAGTCACCCCACTGCGCGTATTGCACACTCGACTCGCTGACGTTTCGAACTTAGCCGTTCTACGGAGCTCTGACGAAGGGCTAACGCTCGAAACGTCAGCGCAAATACTCTGTTTCACAGAGGCGTTTAACATACCTTTTTAACCTTGTGTTGATTTATACCTTGTCTACACCACGCCTCCGCAGACCATCTAGTATTTCTACAGCTTGCCTGTAGTCTTTTAGTTATACCACAAAACCCATAATTGTTTTTCATGATAAAATAAGTATTCGACGTCCTACTTTTCCGAGAGCTCTCTGGAATCCTGGAAAGATGCCCATGAAACACGCATTCTGTAAAAATTCGTTCTTTGCTCGTGGGCACTTACAGACCTCCCAAGTCTCAACATGGTCACCAAAGCGTGCCATGTCACACGATAGGAGCCTATATATATTTCTTTCTTGGTAGTTGGCACCACAGGGCCGTAGAAGGCCTCGAAATATTGGGGGGAGCACAATACAGAAACTTTAAGAAAATATTGGGTGCGCAGCCACGCCCCTACTGGTCATTTCCTTACAATTTTGAAAATATTGGGGGGGAGCACGTGCCCCCAGTGCCCCACCCCCTGCTACGGCCCTGCACCATAAATGGTATGGTAATAATTAGCGACTGGATAGAACAATGCACTGAAACAAAAATTTGGTTACCGGGAACAAAATTTGAGCTTCTTGGAACAATGCACTGAAACAAAAATTTGGTTACCGGGGACAAAACTTGAGCTTCTTGGAATGGAAAACTGGATTTGTGGCAAACAATGGCCGGAAGAGATTGGAGGGAAAGCTGCCCGAAAAACGGGTTCCCGACAACTTTTTCATTTATATTTGAGTATTATTTAGGTATCAAATAATATTTTCAATAAAAAATTAACGGAAAGAAAGGGAGAGCTAAGGGAGTAAATAAGTGTGAATAAGTTTGGGGTATAGTTAATACAGGAAGAAAATTCCAAGCACATTTTTTACTTTTATTAGATGTTTTTTATTCGATTTGATTTTATTCATTATCAGATAATTATACTTTTATTTAATTTCCCGTTTTTCTCTTCGTAAGGCAGCTGAAAGGCAAAATAAAGATCTTTTTAGTAGGATGGTCCAAAATGGTTTGTATGTATGTATGGAGGTTAAAGAAACATAATATATATCCCGAGCCCATTTGAAGACCCACCGGCATATTCCAAGACCCCTCTGGCATATTTTTAAGAACTCCTAGCATATTCCGAGACCTCCCTGGCATATTTTCAAAAACTCCCAGCATATTCCAAGACCCCTGGCATATTTTCAAGAACTCCTAGCATATTCCAAGATCCCCCTGCTGGCATATTCTAAGAACCCCTAGCATATTCCAATACCCCTAGCATATTCCAAAACCTCCTAGTATATTCTTAGAACCCCTAGTATATTCTAAGAACCCCTAGCATATTCTAAGATCCCCTAGCATATTCCAAGACCCCCTAGCATATTCTAAGACCCCCTGGCATATTCTAAGACCCCCTGGCATATTCTAAGCCCCCCGGCATATTCAAAGACCCCCCCCCCTTCCCGTATATTCATAGCATATTCCCAGACCCCTTGTCATATTCCCAGACCCCCTGTCATATTCAAAGACCCCCTAGCATATTCTAAGACCCCCTGGCATATTCTAAGCCCCCTGGCATATTCAAAGACCCCCCGGTATATGCCAAGAACGCCCCCGTATATTTCAAGACCCCCCGGTATATTCCTAGTACTTACCTTTTAAATGATTATATCACTCCTCGATTTCTCCGGGCTGTGGGCCTTTAGGATTTTTGGTTGGTTTAGGCTTGCTGGCTTTATCCTCATCCTCGTCACTCAGTGGAGTGGTCTGTCCGGTGCCTGGTCCGCCTGTGGAAAGAATTCGTAATGTTGTTATAAGCTGTAGTGTAGTATAATGTACTACAATTTTGCAGTGTGTTTATACTCGATCAGAATGATGGGAGTAAAAGCTTGTTCCTGTAACTCCCCTCTTTTTTCCTTCAAGCGTAAGGCTCAAATTTCTTTTAGATGTTTTAATAATCATTCCTCGCTAAAGCGATAATTTGAATTTTACCGGGAACCTTTGATTGAAATTACTATTTAGACACAAACCTTCCACGCGGTTTGCGTATTCGTCCTCATCTTGTTTCTTCCCCTTTGCCGGTCGCTTCTCTTTTGCATTTTGTGCACCACCTTCAATTCTACCGTTGTATTCGTCCTCATCTTGTTTCTTCCCCATTACCGGTCGCTTCTCTTTTGCATTTTGTTTGCCACCTTCAATTCTACCGTTGTTTACGTCTTCACCATTTGACGAATTATTGTCATCTCCATTTGGCTTGCCGCCTTCAATTCTACCACTGACCTCGCCACTCTCGCTTGCAGGATCCTGACCTGACGGCGGTTCCTCTACACGGTCCTCGTCATAGCATTTATCGTCCTCATCGTGATTTTTCTCGTCCTCATCGTGATTTTCCTCGTCCTCATCGTGATTTTTCTCGTCTTCATCGTGATTTTTCTCGTCTTCATCGTGATTTTTCTCGTCTTCATCGTGATTTTTCTCGTCTTCATCGTGTTTTTTCTCGTCTTCATCGTGATTTTTCTCGTCTTCATCGTGATTTTTCTCGTCTTCATCGTGATTTTTCTTGTCCTCATCTGCGCTTGTGGACGGCGGGTTGCTTTCTTCAGGTTGTTTTGCTTCTTTTACCCGGTCATCTTTGTGCTCTGTCGTTGACTGACTCGGTTCTTTATTTCGTATTTTGACTGACTTGGCGATGGCTAGAAAGGAGGAACGGAGAAACACAATAGCTTTTATATTGTAACTGTCGAATCCTTCGTATCGCGACCCGCGTTTTCAAAACGTGATTTGTATAGCATTTCATTGCCTATGGCCTAAGTCCCATTCGAATCGACGGAGTTAAACGACTAAATTAACCACTTAACTGAATGATCGTTTCACAACTTACCATTTGCGGAAATAGCCAGGATCACGAGGAATGTTAGAGTGAGCCTCATTTTGAAAACTGTAAAAAGACAATGTTTGAATACTTTTAGGACGATCGGTCAGTGTTAAAGTGATAACGCAAAGCGTTAACTTTCTAGTATGTTCTAGAATCCTTCTGGGGTCTCTACCTTGGTGGATTTCAGTTGTGGATTCTAACTATGATATGTAAGATTCGTCTTATTTACCACAATCTTTGAACGCATGACAGCGCACGCAAGACAACACATGGATAATTTATTCCTACTAGCCTCGTAAACTTTGTAAAAATAATAGTTCATTAATTAAAAGTACGCTCACAGTTGTACTTACTCTGACGTTCTGAGAATCTACTATCAAGATTGATACATTGAAATACACAGTAGTAGTAAATCTTAATTATCTAATTCTTTCTTTCCATTTCCTTTTTCAACTGGTGGGGGGAGGATCGTGTTAGTCGGTGATCGTAAGGTTGAACCCACAAATGTCAAGACGTAGTGCACGTTACCCTTAAAACCTGGTGAATTATTCAACCTCAACCTACCCTCACATGTGCAACCTGCTAGAAGGTCTGAGTCACGGAGAGAATTGCTTCCTGACTCACAAAACGTGGGCACTTCTAACAAAAACAACTGCTTTTTTCTTTTAAAGTTTGAACTTAAAGCTTTGTGTTAAAATAGGATGACTGGCGCGTCAGATTTATTTAAAGTAAATGTATAAACAATCAAATCATCTCGAGGTATTTGAGAAGAGCCATCGTTTTGTGATAAGGATCATATTTCAACACGCATTGCATTTTATAACATAGATATAACGAGGCTAAAACAGCAACAACTTTAAAAACACTTTTAAATGGCATTGCGCGCGATTGGCGAATTTTGAAAAGTGGCTTCTGCGCTGCTAAGCGTGAAAGTAATATTCGACGTTTTACTGAAAAAAAAAGGCCTCTAACATGTAGCAAAATTACTCGCGCAAATATTCGCTCTGTTCTTCAGAACAGTGACATTTTTGATTATTATTATCCCTGGCCAATTCTTCATAAAAGACCCTTGGTTCGACTTGCTTGAGCAGTGGTGGTTTCGTAAGCCACCACTTTCGTAAGCAAATGCAAATGGTGTTAATCTCAGAAGGGAATCAAATCCTATTGAACCACAGTAAATTTCAGTCAATCCTACAATAAAACCTACTCAATTCTATTCCTTTTTTTTCCAATTCTGTTTTGAACCCATAACAACATTGCTACATAAGTCGGTTCTACGAACTTTAATTCCATTGTTTTACTCAGCTGTATCAGAGTCAGTTATATTGTTTATTCAATCCTTAGAATAACCTTGATTATCTAATTGCCTATGAAGACCTGGTAAAAAGATGTCGCATGAATGCCTTCCCGCCCCTTCCCGCCCTTAAACCACACCTCGTTATACGCATCAATTCCTAGACACATGTAAGACATATGCGTTACTTCATTCTTTGAAAATCCACATTGCTTTCGTTATATGCATCAATCATCATCACTCATCATCGCTCTAATTAAACGAACCATTCACCGTCCACCTCCCCCCCCCCCTTACGCCTCACCCCCAAGAGAGTCTGGTCTAGCAGGCCTTATGACATCCTTTGTTTGCACCTATCATTAGTCTTAACAATATTTTCTTACTTCACATTGGGAGCGGCTCGAAATACCTTTGTTTAAGCTGTTAGCAAATATTTGTACTCGTTTGCAAAAGAATCACGTTCCAGTGTTTTTATATATATATATATATATATATACAGTAAAACAACTCACTCAATAATCTCCAATTAATAATTTGAAACCTGCCTTGCTATAATTCAAAAACACTAATAACCGGATGTTAAAGCCGCATTGTCACCAGTTTACTTCCGGAGGTCCGACGGAAATCTCAACCGTTAAAAGAAAAAAGAATCTATTAAAATCCGAGATATTTAACAGGCCATCCGCTCTAAATTATCAATCACTTTCTCAAAGAAACTTCCTATAGACACACTGCTTTCAATATTTTGAAATATTTTTCGCGTTTTCCATTAAAAACCATCGGATATTGTTAAGTAATCGACCGGAAGTAAACTGGTGACAATGCGGCTTTAAATACGCCCAGGAAATAATGCTCAATTCAAAGCTTCTGCTGGGCTTGCTATGGATGCTACTATGTACATTCTATTATCGGAACTGATTTTGAACGTCATGGGCGAGGCCCTCTTCCCAAACATCGTCTGGTCAGAGTCAAATGTTGGAAATTGTTCCTTAAATTTTACGGTTTACTTCTACGAAAACGTTTGTTTTGAGGAAACATTTCAATTGAGAGTTAATATAAATAATAGGAATATAAATAATTTAATAGGTTCCTTAGAACGGGTAAGATACCAAAGGCTAGCATTTTGCCTAACTTGCACATTAAAAGGAAAAGGTCAAAAAGTATTTGTTGCTGTTTTAAAGCAAATATCTGTAATGATATATGAAGATAAGACATCCGAAAACGCAAATAAAATGTTCCAAATGTCTTTTAATGCATCTCGAAAACTTCTTTCGAATCTGAGAATAGACAAAAATTAATTGTTGTTCTGCCTGGCATCAAACATTCTAGAAACACCGCGAGAAACATAGTTCTGTTTGAGAAGTATAAGAGATATCTGGCACATTTACAGTGGCTAAAGGGGGCCCCCTAAATTGGCTCTTCCTTCCTCTTTTGTTTGTGGATAAACTTTACTATACACGGTTCAGCTTACAGTTTTTTAGTAGATCTCTTCTATGATATCTCGTGCCTAACCTCTATTTATGTCTACCCTATTGGGTGTAACAAAAGAAAATGGCAAAGAAGAATAAAAAATTACTTGAACAGTTTACAAATAAAATGCAGTGTTACATAAATACAGATACATTGGGCAAAAGGAGTTTACTGCGTTCTTGTTCTAGATCCCGCCTTCCCCAAACACGTACCAGATTTATAAGCAACCGCTCTAACAGGCAGTGAATACCATCCATATTTTCTTTCGAAAATATATGTTGCAGTGACCTCTGGAAGTCAGTTCATGAACTCAAGCTAGGTCAGAAAGCCTGTGCTGAAAAAACGCAAGACTAGTTTCAGTACCGCGCGGTTAAACCAGCCTTTTTGTTTTGAAATGGCGGCGTTTTACCGGCGAACTGTCACATTTTGGCGAATGCTAAAAAAACTAGACCAAACTTAAGGCTAAAATTTTCTTTATGACTTCCTCATTATCAAACAAGTCTGTCATCTTTTGTACAGTATGGTTTTAATGCTGTACAGTTAGTCAAAACAGCGACTGAAGTCAGCCTTTCGTACCTTTACTCAAACGATTCAACACTACCATTGTGCTTGTTTTCGCCAGGGCACGCGCATGCGCATACGTTATTCAGCACGGTCGGTCAGAAAGCTGTTGTATTGTTGACCACCTTCTTGATGAAAAAGGCATATCCAAAATAGGACCCGGTTTGTCAGCCACTGCCAAAGAGAAGACAACAATACAACAAGACAGAGTGGAGACTATACAACAATATAATAGCGGAGCCAGCGCGGCTCAAAAATTATTCACCCCTACTTCATTCAACATATGGGCGCTCGCCTCTTTATCCCAAGACAGCAGGGACGTACACGAGGAGGGGTAGAGGTTGAGGGGTACACGAAGGATACCCGCGCAAACCCTTTGTGGGACATTTTTTATTAAAAAAAAAACGTGAAATCCTATCCTTTTCCATATGACAACAAGGACTGCACACCCTCCCTCAGCCAACCCTGGGAAGAGGGGGGGGGGGAGGGCACGAAGAATACCCGCGCAAACCCTTTGTGGGACATTTTTTATTAAAAGATCGTGAAATCTTATCCTTTTCCATATGATACCCAGGACCCAGGACTGCATGCACACCCTCTCTCAGGAAACCTTGGGAAGGGGGGGGGGGGGGGGGGGGGGGGGGGAACGAAGAATACCCGCGCAAACCATTTGTGGGACATTTTTTATTAAAAGATCGTGAAATCTTATCCTTTTCCATATGATACCAAGGACTGCACACCCTCCCTCAGCCAACCTTGGAAAGGGGGGGGGGGAGGTCACGAAGAATACCCGCGCAAACCCTTAATTAATGGGGTATTTTTATTTAAAGATCGTGAAATCCTATCCTTTTCCATATGATACCCAGGACTGCACACCCTACCTCAGCCAACCTTGGGGGGGGGGGGGGGGGTACACGAAGGATGCCCGCGCAAACCCTTTGTGGGGTATTTTTATTGAAGGATCGTGAAATCCTATCCTTTTCCATATGATATCCAGTACTGCACACCCACTCTCAACCAATCCTGGGGGGGGGGGCACGTAGAATACCCGCGCAAACCCTTTGTGGGGTATTTTTTTACTGAAGGATTGAGAAATCCTATCCTTTTCCATATGATAACCAGGACTACACACCCACCCTCAACCAATTCTGGGGGGGGGGGGGAAGCACGTAGAATACCCGCGCAAACCCTTAGTGTTTTTTTTTATTAAGGGATTGTGAAATCCTATCCTTTTCCATATGATATCCAGGACTGCAAACCCACCCTCAACCAATACTGGGGGGAGGGGCACGTAGAATAGCCACGCAAACCCTTTGTAGGTTTTTTTTTATTAAAGGATTGTGAAATCCTATCCTTTTCCATATGATACCCAGACTACACACCCTCCCTCAACCAATCCTGGGTACGCGCCTACCTAAGAGTCAATACCAAGTCATTGGCCGTAGAGGAAGATCACGAAACAAGTGGTCCTCCTATGTATTTGCACACCCATTACTACTTCTCCTGCGAACTTTCACGGTGTATATATGGTTCATATATAACTAAGTATTGTTGTTTTCAAAGTGCTTGCAAGTCGCGAGTTGGTAACGATGGCTGTGTCCAGGGCCTGTGGATCTCTCAAGCCACCTTCGGGTATTACCGAGTAGTCTATTCCGGGTACTTCCGATCTCTTCCGGGCATTGCCGAGTCTTTCCCATGTATTATAGTGTCAACTATGAGTACTGACGAGTCTTCTTCAAGTAGAGCTCATATTGCATGCTTTGTAGGTATTGCCGCGTAGGTGTCCTTGACGAGAAAGGACATACACTCAGATTTTTTCACGAGCAATCCCGACCAGACTGTGACGACTATATCAAGATCAACCTCAACAACCTCGCACCAAAGTACAGGTGTAAGTTACATGTCGTAACCGCTGCTCGAGTAGACCGTTTTCACAATGTTGTACGCGCATTCAAAATGCCACAGACTAGCGGGCCACATCTGATCCAAAATGCAGACGAAGGGGAATTTGACTCCAAAATTCCTCAAAAGATGCACCGTGACAGCATTTTCTATAGCTTCATCTGTAAAGTCCACTTCGTACGGCATCTTAGATCAGCCCGGGCCCGCCAGTCTGTGGCATTTTGGATGCGCGCGCAACATCGTGAAAACGGTCTATTGGAGCCAAGGCGGTTATCAAATTTGTCATGTCCCAGGTAAGGCGCTTATTCGGGGAGGTGTTCGTTTTATTATCTCTTGATAATAATAATTGTTTTTTATGTGCAAGGAGTAACAATTAAAAAAGTATAAAGAGTAAAAAAAATCATAAAAAACAAGCTTTCAATTATACATGTTGTGGCGGATATTCTGTCAGTTATGGTTACATCCCTTCTAATGTACAGTTCCTATAGTCATTAAAACCTATTGATTAAGTGCATCACGCTTAGGCTATGCGCTTATTCGGGGGTGGCGCGCTTATCCATATTTTTCCTCTTATGTAAGACAATTATTCGGGCGAGTAGCTTATTTTAAGGAAGCGCTTATTCGGTCAATTACTGTATACAACAAAGCGGGTGTATTTGCATTAGGCATAAGCTAATTTGAGGAAGAAATTAACTTGTATCTATTTCCAGGGGCGATGAGGGAGGGATTTATTTGTCTCTGGTTCCAGGAGCGATGAAGAAGGAATTGACTTGTCTATCCGATTCCAGGGGAGAAGAGGAAGGGAAAATTTAGCCAAAAATTGTCGTTTTTCTCAGACGCGGTCACTTCCATGTAAGGAAGCTAATATATTCTATTTTTGGAAAATCTGCGCAATTTTTGTCATTTTTAGGGCTGCCATACAACCGCAAGTGCCTCGCAAACTTTGTGAATTGTATTCAGAAGAGAACAACAGTGACTGTGACCATCTTTAATCCATGAGCTTCTGAAAAAAAAACTAAAATTCCTCGGTACCAGACCCCTAAAACGACAACGGTTTCTTCATATGTTATCAGTTTTATAATTTTTTTTATTGTATTTTTTTATGACAAAGGTCCCAACTTGCCCTTTTGAAATCACATTCTCTCCAGCCCTCCCCCCACCGGCTAATTCTGCCCCCCCCCCCCCCTACCTTCTTTTGGGACCATTTCGTGATCAGAAAATTTATTTCGTATTTCCACACGATCCTTCGAATCATCCAAAAATACAAAACTAATTTCCCCTCCCGCCACTCTGGCTTTCTAGTATTCTATTGTTTTCTGTCGTTATGTTCTATTTGCGTAAGGTGCCAAAAAAAGAATTGAGCGCTAAGCATAAAAGCATTTGTTGTTCACGTTTCTTGTAAGGTCCCCTAATCAGCGAGAAATGCGATTGGAGTGCTTTAAGTGACTGGAGAAGCTATCAGAGGCATTGATAAAACAAAACCAGCTGTAGGAAGCACAAAGCACAGGAGCCGTGTCTATAATGACGCTAAATAACACACGCTCATGAATGAATTGCCTTATTTTTTAAGGCTTCATCAAACATACATGCATTCATTTTGCGGGACGCACCTGTATATTAGGGATTCGGTGTTAAAATGATAATAACCATTTGGTGTGCTTCTAAAGCGCAAATCACTATAAGGAAATCTACGAAAAACAACGCTTCCTTTAAACTTTTGCTTAGGCCCCTCCTATCTGGGACCCCTGGGTCCGCCCCTGATAAATTGCGCATCTTTTAGCTGCCTGCTTCACATATCATGTGCGTGATATGCGTGGCATTTTGTGACATTGCATGACATGCGTGACAGCTTACTTTTCCTATTTCGTCCTTAGGTCCAGAGTCTAGCGAGGAGTGAAGGTCCAGCCAAGGTTCTTTATAGTAGTACTTAGTTGTTGAGGGTGTGGTCTTTTAACATCGCATATGTGTACTTAATTACATTATAGTGAATAGGTATTACAAATATGAAAGTATATGATTGTGTACATATAACTAGATTTTCCCTCGTACAACAATCATGGCATTGGGTTTGGATTTGTCCTTAAGTGCGCCAAGCACACCCAACATCATCATCCGTGTTTTAAAGAGCCCTTGTCATCCTCATCGTTGTTATTGTTTGAACCAATACTTGAAGTCAAATTACATAAAGAAATCTTAAACCAACCATCTCAAATCAAAATCTAATTTTCCCAAATTCATTCGATAAAAGAATAACGACTCTTCCAAATCAGCGGACACAAAATGGTGCTTTCTCACACTTGGTACTTTGCTATGATGACAAAATTGCGGCTGACAGAGGTTTTTTAATGTGCATGGCGTATTTCCGTACAAGTAGACGTCCTTAATCAATCTCAATTTCTTGATACTTGGCTGAAGTTTGTTTTGTTTGTACCTTATAGGTCAATATAACCTCTTGTTACTTGGCTGACATTTGATTTGTTTGTACCTTTACGCCAATATTTCAACTCTGTGTTAGTTGGCTAACATTTGTTTTGTCTGTACCTTAAAGGTCGAGGACACGACGACACGACAGTGCATGAAGTAAAAAAATAAGTTTCAAGGAATAAAAAGTGTACTGGATACTCAATAATAAATCGTTGACAAAAGCTATGACTTCGCTCATTTGTGTTATGGTATTATGTTATGTTTTAGTTTATAGGGGAAAGTGGGAGAGTAGTATTTTTCTTTTAGGTCTATTTTTAGCCAAGAATCTACATTTGTTCCATTTTTATTCAAATTAGATATTCAAATTAGTGAACATTAGCGCATCGCGCACAGCAGTAGTATAAAGTAAAGATGTTTTTGTGCGATACCCTTTTCTCTACTTAGTGCTTCTTTCATTACTAATGTACGAAAAGAATAGAAACGTAACGAAAAGAACAGAAAACACCACAAAGAAAGAAAAAATGAAAAGAAAAGTATGCTTTTCGTAACAAACGAATAAGATTCTTAAGTAAAATATCACTGCTGTTTCTATCATCACAACACCATTTATGTCCTTTTTTTCTCATTTCTTCAGCAATATTGAGTGTATTACATTATATTTCCTGCTCTTCCTGCACCTGGCATTCCTGAAGCGAGCTTGTGCCTTCAACATACACGCGATAGAACGCACCTGTAAGCTAAAGTGCCCCATACAAGTGCTGGATTACACCCAAAAAACGGCTTGAAAAATCACGAACTGTATTATCACAATATATCGTTTCTTCATCACTTGAAATAGAGTTTCTAAAGCGTTTAAAAACCTTTCGGAGGAGTAAAACCATATCTCGAACATGATTATTCAAATCCTTTTTCGCCTTAGTTATACCTAGCAAAATATCATTAACCTTTGCATTCGTCTTCTAGAGATTTGTACATATGTTTTCTTTTTATAATCCGATATAAACAGATCTTTAAAATACAGTTAAATTGCAGAAGACATTTAATTTCGCCTTTGCGAGCACGCGCCCGATTTGTCGATTATTAGGGTTGATAACGTTAGCGATGGCACGCGTTGTGGGTTTGCCAACATTAGAGCTCTGTTTCCTTTTTAGGCGACTATTGAGACTTTTCAATAAAACAAAGTAACTTTCTCAGATTTCTCCAAATAGGCGCGCGAGTATATCAGCTCTTAAGTGCACCGCGCCATGCACATGTCTTTATTTCTAAACAAACTTCTCTCAGAAAGTTGTTCCCGGGTCCTTTTGCCCGCTCTCTTTGTGTATTTGCAGTGATATGAGAAAGGCCGTTTACTGTAACAATACATGTTTTAAAGCATTTAAAAAGGTTCGTCAACGACAAAATACATAGCAAACAATTCGCCATTCGCACCCACAAAGAAAAAAACATATAAATAGATTCATAACTTCCTACCGATGTTGAAAAATAAGCTTGATAACATTTATGTTTGTGGAAGTAATTCTAGTCACTTAAAGACTTTTTAAAAAAGGAAATAAAACACTTTTTAGACACTTTCAATGAACATCCATAGACACGCATACAATTGTTATACTTTTAATCCTATAAATCCCTGAAAAAAGAATGGCAGCTTATTAGTATCCAAGATAACCTTGCCAAATCCCAGATTTTCTAAATGTTTTCTTTCTTTTCTTTTCCTAAAAGCTTAAAATATTAGCGGGATGCAAGCTTGTTGCCTTTGCCGTTTATTTAGGTAACCTAAGCTATTTAAGCGTATCTTACACAGATATAAAAGAACTCTTTCAAACACGTGTGCCGAAACCAAAACGAGCTTGACAGTGTACAGCTATCAGCGGACAATTACAGAGTTTGAGCCAAACACTTTGTAGAGCACACAAAAGGTGATTTAGGCTTATGTATTCTTGTCTTGTGTGAAATATCTGTGCATCCCTACTAATACTCGCCCTTCCCATCGCTCTTCAAACTCTAATCACCGGTGACTCACGCTTCTATAATACTTTCTATACAACAGATTTTATTGTCCTTGACAATGTATTTCTTATCATGTTTCAGTCATTCTTTTAAATGGTGGTGGCGAGATTCTTCTGAAATTGACGCTTTCGCACTGACTTTCGACTTTCCAAGGCCCTTTAGAGTCTCGAGAAGACACAGCTGTTAATTCCTAATTCCTCTTCCAAATAATTGGCTCTCTTTAAGATAATGTTGATCTTTTTGTTTCCTAAATCACAAGTTATTCATGTCTAGATAAGTATATCCTAACTCTTTCTGCAAACTATTTGCTTCATCAGTCCTTTCTAGATTCGCATATGGCGCTTTGAGCGAGGACACAATTGCTTATGCGTTTAGCTGGCTTACAATCCCAAAGCCATGAGATCTCTGTTAATCATCTGATCATTCGAATGACTATAAAAGGTATTTCCGGTTTATAAAAATGATATTAATATTGTTAATACAATATTGTTTATTATTATATAATTACGACTACGACGAAGGAGACGATGATTTGATGAGTATATACGTTTGCATTTTACTATTACCCAAACTGATCGTATGTCGCTACGAGCAACCCCAAGTGTGTAAAAAACACGTTTTTGTGCTCTTACTCTCAACCGCCTGGTCACTATCATTTGACTTTCTTTCATCCCTAACTTATAAAAGTATTGATCCAGGGTAATATTATGGCGCAAGTATGCGAAATATATAATAATAGCATCCCTTGTTTTGTTTTAGTTGCCATGAACGAAATTTTGCTGTAAAAAAGTGATTAGGTTTATTTACAAAATATCCATAATTGGTTTCGTAGCATTTTCAGAAAGTCGTAATCGTTGTGTAATAACAGCTTTCGTGAATACGAAGGCACTAAATGGAAATAGGACATGTTGCAATTGGCGAATTTCATTGTTTCTCACACCTTGTGTTGAAAAGAAAATAAGAAAAAGCAACATCTTACAAAGACCACCTACTTATTTTTTTCATAGTGTTTCATAGTGCTTTCGTGGAAACAAAAAAGTTTTCAACTGAATAAATCACTCTTTCAATACTTTAATATACGTTGTTCTCGGGCACACTTCCCCGCAAGAGCTGCTTCTAAGAAGCAGAAAACTCTTTTAAGACTCGTATCATAATATTTCTATGGCCTGATTCTTTCATTACTGGGTCTATCTGTATATAATTTCAATTAAAACTTCTCTCCGATAATCTTCAGGTATCCCCCGGAGAAACAAAGTTATTTTTTCATCCAATTTTAGATTCGATTGGTAGCTTAATCTAATTACTGATTGAATGGGGAAATGTCCAAAAATAAATGAAATGAAAAGGCTAGCAAAGAACTCGTCTAAGACAAAATATGGCTCTTTAAGCAACACCTTAGAGCATGGGTCAATATTATGTTTGTAATATAAATGATTGGATTTTTTAACTATGGTCGGGGTGTTTATCATTAGCCCAGCTTTCATGCTGCTCTATTCAAGCAAGCGAAGCAGCATTTGCAGGTCATCCTTACAGGGATGTGTGTAGCTTAAGTGATTTCAGGAAAACTGTGGAAAAACGCTGTAATCTCTTTAAACAATGGTTCAGAGAGACTCTTACGGTCGTCGCTTTAATGTACTTAATATTTGATAACCGTGAGGAACCGTGAGGGTGACGTGTGTAACCACGGCCACACATCTACCGCCAAGGAACGTTGTATCCTCTCCCCGTAGGCCATGCTGGTGGCAATAGATTCAATTTAGGTAGTTCCCCTAACGTGGATAAATATCATAATTCAATAACCCAATTCACGCCTGAGACTTCAACAATTACCTGAAGCTATTAAAACGCTATTAACTTTTTAGAGATTCAGAATTTGTTAAAACTAAATTAAAGAAGTTTAAGCGTTTGATTTCAGTTTGAGAATTATTCTGAATATATGCGAAAAGGATTGGAAAGATTGAATGAATTAAGAAAAAAAGGCGATCGTTACCATAGCGCCAGAAAAGGCCGGGTTTGTATGCAACGAGACGACCGCGAGTACGGACAAAGAGGCCGAATACTCAATGAAGCGAACAATACAATCGATGCTAAAAGAGCAAGACCAAGGGGAGAGACATTATTCTATAATGGGATGTGAAGATTTAATTACGTCTGGACAAGCAGATGTCATGGAGTGATATCTTAGGGTCGGTGAAATGGCCAGCTTTGATCACACGTTACAAAGGCTTCGGTTAAAAATACTACGATCTTGGACAAAAGACAGATAATAGACAATTAATTTCTCAATTATTCCCCGATTACCGGATATCATTAAAGCGGGCACTGTGGCATAATAGAACAGGCAGGGGTCAGTTATAAGGGTGCTAACCTGCGCTCGCTAGACATTTGAAGAGAGACATGGACAGATCACTTACCACCCACAAGCTAACGGCTCCGCAGATCCTTGAAGGGTATTACTTCTTACCTTGTTGTGTGCCGGGCTGCTGCAGATCAGAGGTTTCGAGGCCAAAGCAGAGCTCGTTCAGTATTGAAGCTATCCTCAGCGCCGATAGTTCTAGGCAGAGTAGAGAGATTCCCGGCAGACGGTTGGGTTCGCCAGATCCTTCTGACTTCTGTGCGGTGAGGCCATACCCCACCTTTGGATTACCCGCGAAACTCGACCAGCAATCCCCCCATGAAAAGACAGGTAATCCGAAGAAAAATGTTCTTTTTCTATTAAATCATACGTACTACTAGGACTCCATCCCATGTCAGTGTTTTCGCCTCAGGTTATTAACAAACTCTGTTTTTCATTTCTCGTCTTATATGTGTAAACATTTCAGTTTTCACTAAACTTAGCACCTTTTTTAACATCATAGGGAACGCTTTTTATCTGGCTTTAATTAGGTTGAAAGCCCTTTTTTCCTATACACCATACCTAAGGCACTACCCTCTAGACTACTAGCTATCAGGGCTTTGGCTTGCTTTGTTTCTTACGGTAGCGTCGAGCTGGCTTACTAGTTCAAATAAGTTTTTCTTTTACGCCATACCGAGGACCCCGTGGCTGCTAACTACCACTTTAGAGACAATTATCCGCTGTTAAAACTAGTTGCTATAAAAAGAAAGAAAGAAAGAAAGAAAGAAAGAAAGAAAGAAAGAAAGAAAGAAAGAAAGAAAGAAAGAAAACGTGCCTTTTTCGCGTTTTTTAGTGTAGCACTGTGCAAACGTATTTCTTATATTGTGATATTGAACAAGGCTACTCTAAAAGAAAAAAAACTGAGCAGGCAAAGTTTTCTTTATCTTTATTTAGAAAGAGAAGAAATGGATGTTTCAATGATATAAAATTCGCAGACATAGACTTGTTGTAAGAGCCGCAACAGGGATTCTAATAGCCCACACACTGAGCAATTCCTACAGCAAATGAGTAGAGAAAGTTGATACAGAATCCAAGTTTTTTGTTTCCCATGCTGAAATCCCTTCGAGGCAAAGATGTTGAAGGATTGCATGGAATTGTTTTTAAGCATTAAAGGATTAATCAATCTTAGGGGCACTAGACGCAATAGAAGAAGAGACTCTCTCGTGAGACAGAGGAACACGTGTTTGATGGCTAGGGATTGGGCTCTTGCAAGTTGTATGCAACTTTGTACAGGTGACGGCAGTAACGGACCATTCAAGTGCCTATATCTACCAATCAAATTATCACGTGAATATTCGTAAAACTTTGCAGGGAAAACTCTTCTAATAATGAGTTTTTACATTCGATCTTTTTTTTATGTTATCGAAAAACACTGCACAAGAAGTAAAACTGAATGAAAGGAATTGGAACTAAATGTAAAATGTAATGACAAAGAATTGAATAGAAATTCAAAGTTTACCCCGAGTTACAGAAAGACTTAGCTTGTTTATTAAGTTTACCACTATGCTAAACTTGAAACCGTACGCACTTATCGAGAGCTAAATGTTTAGATTTGTACTTCTAGACGTAATTCGTTGTCACCTTGCCACGAAATTGCCCGTCTTATCAAGTCATAATTACTAAAAAGCACGGATACCCTAACGACTTTTCCTCGTCAAAAGAGCAGGGACTTTAAATAATAGTCCATTACGTTAGCTCCTAGCATCTAAGGTCGTTAGCCTCCTAATCACCGGATATGACAGCAATTCATCAAAATACTTTAACAATAGCACACGCATTCTGTCTTTGATTTCCGCGTAACAAAAACTGCTCGAAATAGAAGAAAAATCAAAGATAAGAAAAATCCATCGCTCCTTTAGGAAAAAATATATGACAGAAATAAGTTTGAAAATGCGAAGCGCATAGAAAAAGGAACGGGGACTTTTTTAATAACCCGTTTTTCAAATGTGATTTCCGATGTTTATCTCACAAGTTAAACAAGTGTGTGGATCATGTGGCTTTCGAGGGTAGATCCTTAGACGGCTTTAATGAGTCTACGGGCATCTAACGACCAGGGTAATCTGCAATATCCACTTTTATGCTCGCGCCTCTTATCGTTGCAATCAGGGCCTTTAGTACAACGCCTTCGCCCCAACAATATGACAGGAAGCCATTTGTGATGAAATGAGAGGGATATTATTTAGGTTACAACAACTTAAACAAATCGTATACTTTTATGGTCATTTGAGCATTTTTGGGTGACATTCGGTACAATTTTAATAAAGCAGGCGTTAAAATAATGAGCCGTTAGTGGAGATATTATAAGCAAAGATACATAAGGGTTCCATTTTGTTTGGGAATTTCATAAGGAATTAGAAAAAGAAATGATGAATGATTATGAGTATCACATTTTTCATTGTATTTTATATAATAAGAATAAAAACAAATATTAAGTAAGATTTGTTAACTAGATGATTGATTCCCCTATCCTTTTGAAATGAAAATAACTAACGACAAAGAAGCTAACCATGAACCTACATTATTTCCACCTTTGGCTTCCAAGAAGATTCTGTTTTTACTGCATGGTAAAAACATTACCATTTCATTATTCTTTTCTTTTCTAGTGCTATAAGCTGAAAACGTTTTGTTTCACAGGTGTACAAGCATTTCGCAGATCCTGGCGAGCGGAAAAACCAAAACGAGTGCGAACCATCTTCTCCCCTGATCAGCTGGACCGGCTAGAGAGGGAGTTCGACAACCAGCAGTACATCGTGGGGACAGAGCGATTCTACCTCGCTACAGAATTAGGCCTGACTGAAACACAAGTCAAAGTTTGGTTCCAAAACCGGCGGATCAAATGGCGAAAACAGAACCTTGACAACAACAAAACAAGAGAAGCGGAAAGCGACGAGGAAAGCTCGAGTTGAAAAGTGGTTACTTTCATCATATTTAGAGGGAGCTGCGGGAGACAAGTGAGAACTAAAAATTGAGCTCGATGTATCTGGAAAACATCCTGTTGGTAGATGGACAAATACTGTTGATTCACCAGAACATCGCCAATAAATCACATCACAGAAGAAGACCTCGAAAGAAATGAGGAAAGAGAGTGTGTTACGAAATCAGCGACCAATAACACACATTTACTTTTGTCCGCCAATCAAAGCACAGAACGTTGATGCTCGTCACCTACCACAACGCCTTAAAGGCGCATTGTCACCAGTTTACTTCCGGAGGTCCGACGGAAATCTCAACCGTTAAAAGACAAAAGAATCTATTAGAATCCGAGATATTTAACAGGCCATCCGCTCTAAATTATTAATCACATCCTCGAAGAAACTTCCAATAAACACACTGCTTTCAATATTTTGAAATGTTTTTCGCGTTTTCAGTTAAAAATCATCGGAGATTGTTAGTTAATCGACCGGAAGTAAACTGGTGACAATGCGGCTGTAAATACCTTCATTAGCCAAGCCATTTATTTACCCACGATAGAAAAAATCATCGGGATGCAGAACGTTCGATAATGTAGAATTTTGAACTTTAAAATAAGGGCCGGCCTCGACTCAATAAACCATGTATGCCAAGTTTAGAGAAAAAAAACTTAATCAGAGTGGAGAGATAAAAGTTGTACACTTATATACTTCGCGATGTACATAGTTTGTAAATAAATAAATAAATAAATAAATAATGATAAGATAATTACTGATTAGTTAATAGTGTATTTATCACACACACACGCGCTCTACCCAAGCATCTCGGTTTCTGGCTTCGTGCAGTGGGATGGCATCGTCATCATGACCTCCCCTCCCCCACATAACCAACACGAGGAAACTCGGTTCGGCCCGATGGTAACTTGACAATTTCTCGTCGCGCCATCGGGTGTTTGGAGATAGCATATTTAAGCAAGAGCCTGTACTGCATAGTATGGCAACCGTAGTGTGCGACTCTTGTAAAACAAAACACTAGGGCAGGGGGATGAAAGTGTTTGTAGGGGGCAGATAGTGTGTGTGGAGCCGGGGGGAGGTGTGTGTGGGGGACAGGGGGGGTAGAGTGTGTGTATGAGGCAGGGGGGGGGAGAGAGTGTGCGTGCGGGGGGGGGGGAGAGCGTGTGTATGGGGGCAGGGGGGAGAGAGTTTGTGTATGGGGCAGGAGGAAAAGAGTGTGTGTATGGGGCAGGGGGGGAAAGAGTGTCTGTGGGGGGCAGGGGGGAAAGTGTGTGTATGGGGCAGGGGGAGATAAGGTGTGTATGGGGCAGGGAGGAGAGAGTGTGTGTATGGGGCAGGAGGAAAAGAGTGTGTGTATGGGGCAGGGGGAAGAGAGTGTCTGTGGGAAGCAGGGGGGAAAGAGTGTGTGTATGGGACAGGGGGAAGAGAGTGTCTGACGTCTGTGGGGGGCAGGGGGGAAAGAGTGTGTATGGGGCAGGGGGAGAGAAGGTGTGTATGGGGCAGGGGGGAGAGAGTGTGTGTATGGGGCAGGGGGGGAGAGAAGGTGTGTATGGGGCAGGGAGGAGAGAGTGTGTGTATGGGGCAGGGGGGGAGAGAAGGTGTGTATGGGGCAGGGGGAGAGAAGGTGTGTATGGGGCAGGGAGGAGAGAGTGTGTGTATGGGGCAGGGGGAGAGAAGGTGTGTATGGGGCAGGGGAAGAGAAGGTGTGTATGGGGCAGAGAGGAGAGAGTGTGTGTATGGGGCAGGAGGGAAAGAGTGTCTGTGGGGGGCAGGGGGGAAAGTGTGTGTATGGGGCAGGGGGAGAGAAGGTGTGTATGGGGCAGGGAGGAGAGAGTGTGTGTATGGGGCAGGGGGAGAGAAGGTGTGTATGGGGCAGGGGGGAGAGAGTGTGTGTATGGGGCAGGAGGGAAAGAGTGTGTGTATGGGGCAGGGGGAAAAGTGTGTGTATGGGGCAGGGGGGAGAGAGTGTGTGTATGGGGTAGGGGGGGAGAGTGTGTGCATGGGGCAGGGGGGAGAGAGTGTGTGTGTAACCGTCGGAACTTGACATTTACCGTGCGGTTACGAAAAATGTAGAAACAAATGCAATACTGAAAGCAAAACTATCAGGTTCTGACACTAGCCAAAAAGTAGGCAAAAATAAATGGAATGAAACGAAAACGATCAAGCGAAAGGCAACGTGAGAACGAATATATGATGCAAGGCATGGACTTATAAGGATTTATTGACAAATTAAATAATAACTTTTAAGTGATAACAAACCTAGTCAAATCCCGAGAAAAGGTAACCTAAACCAAAGGCTAGTTTTAAAAACAAAGTACTTACAACCGGAAAATCAAACTGAACACAACTGGCATGACAGGCCCGTACGGACAGCGCTCTAAGCTTGTAGCTTATCTCTGCTGACTGTCTTCCCTGAGCAACTGCATTTCTCGCTCCCGCATCACGCCTCGCAAGCAATGCGTCTCCTTTGCTCAGCGGTACTAAAAAAACTAACAGATACTGTAAAAACAGCCGCTTTTATACTCGCTTGGGGACGCTAACATTTACTAAAGCTCAGATTACTCAGCGTCCATTGTCCTGTCAAATTTAGAAACTACTCTTCCTGGGAAATGGTAAAGGACGCTAAACTTAAGTCAATTATCACTATCAAGCTATTGATACTAATCTAAAGTAATTTGAAACATGTTGAAAGTAAATTCCTAAACGTGTACGGATCGAATTAGAATCACGTTTGAGAAACATTCCGTAAAATACGTAAAACAATTATAATCGCAATCCAAAAATCGCTTACTTAAAATCTTTGCAAAATCTAAAATAACCCAAAATACCACCCGGTCACATGTGTATGGGGCAGGGGGGGAGAGAGAGTGCATGGGGCAGGGGGTAGAGAGTGTGTGTGTGTGTGTGGGGGGGGGGGGGGTGAGGCAGGGGAGAGAGAGTGCATGGGGCAGGGGGGAGAGAGTGTGTGTGTGTGTGTGGGGGGGAGGGGGTGAGGCAGGGGAGAGAGAGTTGGGGGAGGGGGAAAGGGGCCCCCCAATCCCAGTTAGTTTTATTTCAGATCAGCTTCAAGGAAATTTGAAAGGGGGGGGGGGGGGTAATTAAACCTTGCGGGTAAAAACACACTAGTTAGTTTACCAACAACGTTTGTCAAGCTAGCTAGCCAGCCTGGAGTTTTATTTCGCCAAAAAATCGTTATTTGGCCGCCATTTTGGAAAATGAGGACGCGGAGGAGCGGGGGGGAGCGGGAAAGGTAGAAGGAAGTCCCCTCTCCTCCCCCCTTTTTAACAATTATCGCTCGTAGCTAGGCAGGGAACTATCGTCATAATAAATAACGTTAACGCCTATGTAGGCCACAATTTCGTCATAGACGAAATCCTGTGCCAATGTGTGTATGCTAGTGTTTACAGCCTCTATCTGCTGGTGTGCGTCGGACCTTGTGGTCTGCGTCGACAGTTGATTAATTAATAAAACCTTGAACGCAACAACGCAGATTTATGTTTTTTTAAACAATATGTAGGCAGCTGCCCTATCGTTGTTTGTCGACTTTTTTTTAAAGGTTTAGTTTGCTGTTAAAGTTCTAAAAATAAGGTGCACTTGCGTTTTTTTTTTCGAATTAATGTGTGTTTCTATCAGCCTTCAGTTACATTGAGAATCTTTTCGATTATACAAAACAAAATGATCTGGACTTAACAAAAAACGTGAAAAGTGCTATCATAGAATACATTTCAAAAGTCTAGCAGCCGACAGACGCATGCGCAGAACAAGTAGTATGTATACAGTAAGTCCATATAAATTCTGTGACTACTGGGGGGTGAAGTTCTTATTTAACAATATTTGTTTAGTTCTTCAACCCTGATCGGGGGAAACGGATTAAAAAGACATGTCGATATTTGTGCAAACAAGCCTTGCAGATGAACGGTGAGATCAGCCTTCGAAATGAACATACCTCTAAAAGATAAACAAATACCACGGTAATCTTATTCTATAGTGTCGCTTTCATTTGAAGTAATTGAATACAAAAGATTTTGAACACTGTTTAAATTGGGTATTACTTTGGGTGTAACGATTTGAGACGGTCACGCAGCGCCAGTCTTATGTTGGAAGGGGGAACCTGGCCACCGTCTGGATCCCATCTTCTCGTGCTCGGGAAATTTAGACAGACTGTGTGCATATTACAGGATACATGAACAGCATAACGGAATACTCGCGGGTGCAAATCCGCACAGAGTCCACCTGCGCGGAACATTCAGATGATACTAGGTTCGTATTTGTTTCCACTAATCAAGGACGCAGAAATCAAATACTCGTGTAGATTTAAATTATTTTTATTTACGTATGGAGGTATTTCTATTTGTTAACAAAACTGGTGTGGTAGATTAGTTCTGAGAGTAGTTTTAAAGGAGCAGTGTTTGTTTGCGTGAGGTTGAGCGTAGGTCCCAGGAGAGTCCTAGCCATTATTTCCACTGTGTCTACGCGTGCGATAAACAGGTCAGAATTTTCGTGTTGAAATCCCTGCTTTTTGATTGGACGATTACTCAATCAGTACGCGACACACACAAATAGCCCTAGACAGTACAATTCGCGGTCAGTACAGGAAATTAGTGGTTTGTAGTAAGGAAATCGCCAAGAGTGCTGATAACGAGACTGTAAAGTTTTTTCCTCCGGCGTCAAGTGTTGTCGCTTTAACAGGTATGTATCTAAGACGCTCAGTCCCCTAACCTATATCATAGACTTAGTATAAACACCCTCTTTCCTAGAAATTAAGGGATAGGAGCACAAAACTCATTTGAATTGAATCATGTTGAGTTGTGTTGAATCAAGTTTCTTTTTCCTTATTAGGATTGTACAGCGTATAGATTACGAGTTTTTAGTGATGTTAAGGAGATTCCCCTTTTGAAAAGTAATTACAAACCTGGCTCTTACTTTAATGGTTATTAGTTCATCATAACTAGCTCGATACCTTGTTAAATATCAAATCCTGGCTATCAGCAGTTTAGTTATTCGAAACACGTGCATAAATCGGGAGTGCCGGAACTTCCCACTCTACCGTGTCTCGCAGTTGACACTTTTATCGCGCTTATCACAAGTAAGTGACGACTACACACGCAAAACGGACATATTATCATGAATCCACCCCGCAAGTAGCACGGAAAAGCTCTGAGCAAATTTCTTTTAGGGTTCAATTGGCGGGCTTCCTTTCTAAGGAGTGTAAAAGCTTATCGCAAATATCCTTTTCTGGCGAAAAGAGAGACAAGCATGTTAGGGATCAAGGGTAGAAAGTTTCTTAGAGAACTTGGATGATCTAGTGATGGCTGTAATGTCTCTTCGATAAGCAGATACATTTTGTTTTGATCCGCTACTATTGATGCGTTTATGCAGCAGTTATGTTTAGAGACCCTGCATGAAGTCTTTAATCGATCAGACGAGATGATTTGTTATGACATAAAACCCACCGCCAAACAATACAGGCGCAGGTTGAGAATAAAGAGAGTTCACGCCGTAAAAAGGCCACAAAGCCTAGCTTAAAATCACCTATAAGCGATTTAAAAAGTGAATCTTCTTTCTTGTCTGCGGTCGTCTATCTAGTATTTACTATGTAGCTTGTGAGTAGGGTCGTTAGCGACGAGTATATGCGAATGCACTCACATACTAGCAAATACGAACCCTGTTTTCTCAAACTACACGCACTTTTTTGAGGACCTTAGGCCTTTGTCTCAACCTATTACTTATTTCTGTGTATTCTAAGCTCGGTTTACCTGTGGTTAATTTTTTTCTAGTATTCTAAGCTCGGTCTTCCTGTGGTGGGTATCTCTTTTTGATAACCTTCCAAGAACGGTCTATCCTGTGGTTTTAACGTTTCTAATCGGTAAAGACGTGATATTAATACCGCCAACGATTCATACTTTAGGTTTATCCGTCCATCTGTAAAATGCGTCTATCGGGCAATTTATAGGAATGCATTTTGATGTTTATTTTGGAGGCATATGAACGAATGGGAATCGCATATGGAGAAACCGTTGTCGTTTTAGGGGTCTGGTACCGAGGAATTTTAGTTGCTTTTCAGAAGCTTTCTCCATTGACTAAAGATGGTCACAGTCACTGTTTTTCTTTTCTGAATACAATTCACAAAGTTTGCGAAGCACCTGCGGTACGGTAGCCCTGAAAATGACAAGGAATATATTAGTTTCCTTATAAGTGACCGCGTCTGGGAAAAACGACAATTTTTGGCTAAATTTTCTTGATATCAAAAACAAATCCCAAAACGGACAACTAGAATGCAAAAAAGATAACGGGTGGGGAGTGCTCGAAGATTAGCACTGTCAACGTTTGACGATTGCGACATAAAAACTTCTACGCAAATGCAAACGTTACAAAATTGCACGTTTACAAGACCCTACATTTAACGTAAGTATAATTGAAGCAATTAGGTGGTGCGATGCGTAACTACTACCTTATGGTGTGGCTTGTGCTACTGTATGGCCATCACTACAGTGTGCACATCGCGCTATAATCTCACCTATGTAATACTGGTCATCGCGCTATAATCTCACCTATGTAATACTGGTCATCGCGCTATAACCTCTCCTATGTAATAATGGTCATCGCGCTATAACCTCACTTATGTAATACTGGTCATAGCGAGCGTCCACCCCCGTGCGCTATCGCTTATCTCTGTTTTCGTAGCTTGTCTATATTCAGCTGATGGCGAAGGGAGGGGTGCCTTGAGGCCAAGGTTTAACTCTCGCTTGTATTGTCTACGATGAGATTTAGAGATTTTAATAGCTTTAATGGATTCAAGATTTACGTTGAAGACGAAAGGCTATCATGATATCAAGGCCTTTTGGAGGAGAATAGGAGGGGCTCGTTTCTTTGAAGATTTGGAGCATTTAATCCATGGCAAGATACTTGCTGGTTTAAATTTGATTTTCTTTGGAAAAGCTTAATTGGCGTACTTTTATATTCGAAAATATAATCTGGGGCAAAATTTAATTCTTTCAGTTGAAAATATCGACACATATATCTAGTACCGGTACCGTGAGAAGCGTAAATCTGCTCAAGCTCCAATAATTACTTTGCTACCAACAGGGGCGGATCCAGAATTTCAAAATAGAGGGTGGATAATGGCCGGATAGACAGCTTGTATCTGAACCAGTGGTTCTTGGTAGGTCACATAGATCTAACAATACTCCAAGCTGATTGAATTTGTCGTGTCAGCAAAGTCATGCAGGCGATAGCATATGGACGGTACATTCTCCGTAGTTTTTGTCAAACAAATTGACTTTTTTTTTTTTTTGCTCAAAAATGGGGATGGATATTCACCCAATCCACCCCCCCCCCCCCCCCCTACCCCCTGTATCCGCTCCTGAACATATATACTATAAACTATATACCAAATACCATACACAAGCAATAGAAATAGGATTAAATGAACTGTTTTTTTTATTACATGACCTACAAATTTGCTTCGGGCTCCCCATTTACTGCTCAAGGGCTTTTTGAGTGGAAGCTAGTCTATTATTAAGAGCTCCACTGTCTTTACTGCGTTCTATAAACTATCTACTTTAAACTAAAGGGCGTAAATAGGGGGACTGGTCTCTACAAAGTTTGCGTAACTTTTATGGAAAATTATTTTAGAAAACGGCGTCATTTGTACAAGCAGCGTTATCAATTTTGCGACCACTTGTTACATCATAGGCGAGCCGGATGTTTCGTCTTTCCTTCGTCTAGCCTCGAAGAACAGACGTTTATTCGAGTGCGTGTCGAGAGGGTTTCGATTGAGTGAATAAGGGAATGAGTTATCGGCGACACACCTGTGTAGAATGGAAGAGACTACACTTGCCTTATCACGTGAGCGGAGGGAAGGAAATATCCGTATAGGAGGAATTCAGGAATACACAGTGCATAGAAGTGTGATAACAAGGGGTAAATAAGAGAAAGACAGGAATAAGCACGCTACGGTTTATCACGTCCAAATTTTCTTCCGGCCCACCTGATGATTGTCATGAACACGACTGAGTGACTTTTTAAGAGGGTCGCTAAAAGTTAATTAGTTCAACTAGGCTAAATTGTTGTTACTCAAAGAATTATTTCCTCAACTGAAAACCAATATTTATTATTGGTGTTTGATCTTCAGTCAATACATTGACATTAGATCTTTAATTCGATTAGCATAACCAAGTACAAATCGCCTGTTTGTAAACCCTATTGCAGCCAATTGGATCGCAAATTCCCGTAGTCCCTACTCGAAACATACTTGTGACGTCACATGACGTCACCTATCCGGAGAATATTGTCGCTTGATGGATTTTCGGCGCATTGTTCGGTGGTTCTAAAGCGAGCTTCAAAATAAACACGAGTCCGATCTGATTTGCATTTTTGCAATATCGTCTTCGGACCGAGAGCAAGAGCGTAGCGCTGTACATTTATCAAACGACACGGGTATTTTACGGACGGCAATCCGGTAGCCACGGCACGATCTCACTCACGGAGCGCGCAGCATAAACCCGCGCGTAGCGAGAAGCATGTCGACAGCAGAGGAACTCAGGCAGCAAGAGTCGCAACTGAAAAATCAGGTATGAACGGCAAAGCAAACATACCTCAGCTTACTCTAAGAGATTTTTTGTAGGATGCCCCATGCACGATTTACTCATTCAGACCATTACTATGCATAGGAATTCCACTCGCTGCTAATGCGGCATTGCTTTAGTTATTTAAATTTCCCGTGAAGAAGCCCGTCGACCCCTATTGACAGGCTAACCCTCAGTAAATCTGTGGATATCTTAAGCTGAAACTAAAAAAAATTCCAGGCTCTTTTACACGGAATTTTTACCACGAATTCCAGCGGCTCGATTCCTTCAATTATAAACTCGCGTGTATTGACCGTGTGTTTTCACCGAGTGCGTCTTTGTCACTCATACATGACAATGTCGGCGAACTATACTAATAGAAAATTACTTAAATGGACTTTAATTTGCCGGGGAAATGGGCGCTGCGTTCGCCCGTGATATGTTCTGTGCGGCCGACTTGACAGAGAGAAGCTTCTGCGTACGGCTGACAGACATTGCTTGCATTATATGAGCAACTAGGTCTGAACAGGGTATCACATTTCATAAGGGTTTCGCCCGGAAAGGGATATCTGCTTGCTCGTATGCAGCTTAGGCTAGATCAATAGACTCACAGTCTCTCCATGAAGTGCAAAGACGGTGCACTGTAAAGCCTAGATTAACTGAACATTAATGCAAAACATTGCTAACAATTTATGTATTGCTCAAAGTCCGAGCTCATAAGACAAATACCCCATACATCACGGTACACAAACTCCATACAACCTTGGATTAAGAGATTTACAGTTCAGGTTTAAATAAACTACTGTTTGGACAATCTGTCGGTGGTGGAGAGCATTATAACCAAACTAATTTAGCTAAGTTCATGCACTCTAGGGTATTCGACAGTAATTAAGACCGGTATTGTACCGTAAAGTGCGGAGCGCCGACCCGTGGAATAGATAAGTAATGGGATAGGGGAGTCATTTTACTACATTTATTGCTACCTATTATCTTTTTTAGTACATCTTTCATTGAAACCAGTACATTGCTCACATGCAAGTCAACCAGGCGACCTTGCCAAACTCTTAGCTGATCGCTGTATTAGCAAGGACAGCAATTTGATATAAAAAACACTCCACACAGACTACACAGCTTCGACAAACGCACTGTTCTATCGGGTTTTAGATGGTATATAATAGACAGGGCCTATATTTTATGCAGTTTTAACTCATGTACAGGGCTTTTCAGTTCAGCAAAGAAAACGATTTGACCTCTGAAAAATGCAAACACACTCGTCAAACAGCAACAGTTCTACCCGGTTTGAAATGTTACCACTACTCAGAGCTTATCTTATATATGTATGTAGTTTAAACTTCAGGAGAGCTCATAATTCCTTGAATTAGTTTCTTTGTATTAGAGATAGTCACTGCAGGCTAACACTGCAAACAAGCTGTTATTTCTATTGTTCAGGGAAGCTTTATCATGCACCCTTTTGCTTATTCAATTAGGAAATATTTCTTAAATTCCAAAAACATCTAGCACATAGGGGGAGAGGGAAAAATTCATGTGCAAATCCCAAGGCTAGTTTAACCTCTCGAGCACCCAGCCACTTCAATGCCTTTTATAGATGGGTGCAAGACGTTCTGGGCACCGTTTAAAAGTGATTTCACCCTTTTTGACACGCTGGAGTGCGAACAAAAGCAATCCCCGAGAACCGATCTGTGCACCAATTTGAAGACCATTCAGTCGGAACGCCGAAAACAACTGCAAAATTGCCGAGAAAGTAATTTTAACTTTCCCAGTTTTTTCAATGCACGCCATTCACTTGGTTTGCCTGATATTTGTGATAATAATGCTTAGCTATGATCATTTTTAAATGATTTTCCGGTATTGTTCAAATGTTCAAAACCCTCTTCAAACTCCCAGGTCCCTAGCAAATGAGCTTTCTCGTCAAAATATCTTGACCTAGTTTGACCTGCTTTTAAAGAGAAAAGAATATTTGCGCCGCGCTAGTTCGTTAACACTCAATTACCACCTTTAACTACTTCATGAATGTAGGAATTATAGCGGGCGCTACGCACAAAAACTATTCATGTGCATTTCACCACAGGCAGCCCAAGGCTACTCTCAGTGGTTTATAAAGGAATATATGGGGGAATTTATATGTTAGCGAAAAAATACTTTATCGTAAAAAATAAAACTTTAGACCATGTAATATTGTGTTTGAGTCTTCTTTTATTTCAATTTTGCCGATAGAATGTCAGTAGAGCGAGTTTGAAGCCCGCCAAGAATTGTGTTTCTCTCTCTGTACAGACAGTAGCCTTGGGCTGCCTGTGATTTCATTGGCTGATTAAATTTTCACCGGTGGCCGGTGGTATGTGACGTTCTTATTAGAGAAGGTGATAGCCTTTTGACTCCAATATGTTTGCCTAAGCAATAACAATTGTATTTTTAAAACATGAGACTGGAACCTGTCCCAATTTGGCTGAACTTGCAGAGAACAAAGAGTAATAAAAACCTGGTCTTATGTTTCGTTTTAATCTAAACAAAATTTATTAAAAAAGCATTTTATTAAAATGAACTATTTTTCAATAAAAAATATATTAAAACATATCGTCTCAATATCCCATGAAATTTAAAAGTAATTGTTACCGAAGCAGCGCGCATGCGTGAAAGCCGCTGAATTATTATGACGAAGTGCGCACTTCCCCTACGTGCGTACTTTTGGCACTTTTGGCCACCGACCTATGTTTTCTCTAGAAAGATTGAGAACATAAAAACAGATTAGCTTGTCATTGTAAGAATTTCTCACATTTCTCACGCTTCGTGAAGCTCTCGAGTTTGTTCGTAAACTAGCGCAAACTCAAGGAAACAGCCACTTAAGATAATACTAGATAATACTAAAACACAACGCTATGTTATCCGGCTTTAGCCTGGTTCTCACGTGCAACAATGCTGTGAGCCACTTTATAATCTGGATTAGTAGTAGTCCCCACATTGTATAAAGTAGCCTCGAGCTTCTAAAGTAGTAGAATCGAGCTTTTCGAACCACAGTCGATGTCATCGTTCTAGAGGAAATTTATTTCAACTTATAAACATTTCTAGCTCAGTAATTATTTTTCTTACCCGTATTTAGATATTTTTTTTTCTGTCATGTATATGGCTATCACTTCTTACCCGTATTTAGATTATTTATAATTAAAACAATATTTATAGAAGTAATGTTTTTTACCAGTTCCAGCAGGCCTGTGCGTATATCTACTTTATTGAACAACCTTAATGGCTAAATCTCAACGCAGGTGTTGTTACGATATATCAACGACTGGTTTTGTTGCCATCATAGAATTGGTTGAGTCATCCCTGGCAGTAAACGATTTGTTGAGTACAGAAAACACCCGCGTATAACAAGATTAAGAACATATAGTCTGAAATTTGGCAATTTAATCAGCCAGTTTGGGAAGAATAGGTTCATATTTGAAAAATCACTCAAATGTTTTGTCAAAATTCAGATTTATGGCTGATTAGAAGAGAGAAAAGATGCCTTTGAAAATATTAAGTGCATTGTATACTGTAGTTAAATACAACATGGGCTTAATATGTTGTACTCAGCATTGTTTGTCAAGTCAGAGTCAAGTCAGCAGACATTCTTACAAGTGACTATTTTTTGTTTTACACTGTAATCAACACTGTAAATGAAAAAATAAGAACCAATTAAGATCTTAAACAGCCTGATTTTTTAAAAGGTACACCGATTTATAAGAACCTATTCAGCCTGATCTTGAAAATTCCAGGTTCTTATACGCAGGTGTTTACTGTAGTGGTTTCCTTCATTTAACAGCTTTTTTTATTAATTGGATAGAAGGACGTCATAATACGGACAAGTACTAGTATTTCATCTAATATTCGCCCTCATGTGCCATTTAACAGTTTTTTTTTCATTAATTGATCGCAACCACGGGAAAGGTTGTTTTACTTGTTGAATAGTAGGACGTCATACGGCAGTATTTCATCAAAAATTCGCCTTCATGTGCATGTCAGGTTAAACACCTGTGGAATTCAGCGCACATTGACTTGCGACTTAAGAACCGTGAGGGCACTTGAAAGATGACTCGCAGATTGAATCCGCAAAACGCACGAAAACACGACATGTCTACAAACACTGGGTAGCTAGTCAAGGACTATGAGGAATACTTTGATAGAAAAGGTGTTAACTTATTATGTTATTCATTCAGGAGAATATGGTATTTTGTCCTGTTAAGAAAGCTTTACTTAAAAAATGAATCACAAATTTGTGGGAGTATTTAGGGTTTTAACATCTCGACCTACTGTAAGTGTTGCAAGTCGGCATCGCGCGTCTAGCGAGCATCGGTAAGGTAGTCTAGAATATGGTTATAGCCGTACGTGGCCGCCTTATCTCTCACATCAACACTCCGTATTTGGGGATGCCTTACTTGAGAAAATCGAGCATAACATAATTATCTTCAACCACAGGAAGCCCCATTAGAAAAAAAAGGCACTACTGAGTGGGGGAGTGAAGGGCTTAGAGAAAGAATGTTTGGTGTGTATGGTGACGCATGGTTGTTTGAGGGCGTTAGTCGAATACATGTCACTTAGTAGGAGGAGAAAAAAGAAGAGTTCGTAAAGAGAGAATGAAAGAACTAATAGAGATTGGGACCAAAAAAAGTGATTATTACCGCATTTAGAATGTGTGTCGGTTGAATGAAAGTTCAGACAGAAAATAATGAAGTTTGCGCTCCAAAATAAACACCACATGGCTGGAATGCTATCATAATCAACTAACTCAGCTGAATTGTCTTTTAACATGATGAAATATTGGTTAAAATCTATGCTTGAAACTGACTTTTTTTTGCAGTTGGAGCAAACCCGAAACATCGACGAGAGACGAAAAATCCGAGCCGAACTCCGAGCGATTAAAGCAAAGAAGGACGCACTCGGCGACGACAATGGCCAAGCCAAGCAAGCAACCGTGTCGAGCAAGGTTGTTATGACTATGAACAAACGGTCTGAGGACTTTGAAAACAAAAGTAAACTGATAGCCAACTCCGAGCAAATCCAGATAAATCTACCTGTTAACCAACAGGGAGAACCCCATAACAATAACACTCGCACGACATTCAAGTTCGAGATGAGTTCTAACAAGTTTGAGTCAGGACGACGAACGAATTATTCTAATGGTCCCGCGGTAGAGGAGAAGCGCCCGAGGAAAAACCAAGATGTTAACAATAACCAGGATGCGGGGAAAGAGAACAGCGGCAAACCCATGCGCATGAGTCGACGCGCATCCTTAGCCGAGCTGTTCAAGATTGAAGAGGATGCGAGTAAGGCACGCAAAGGTGTCACGGCGGTAGCTGCCGCTCCCAAGCCAGAGGCCGGTAGGAGGGCGGTGTCGGCCCAGCCGGTAGGACACCTTGCTCCCCCAGGGGAGGACAAGACCAAGCAGGACCTGATCCAGGTAAGATTAAAGAGTGTCGATCAGCAACCCCTTGTTTGTTATTGTTTTCATTTGAAATAGCAACGTTATATTGGCAAGAAAACTTGAAAGCGGAAAAATTACTATCTACGATTAAACGCAGTCTATTAAGGTCGTTAGCGCGTTAATCAACAGATCATAAACAGAGGGCGTTATCAATTTTAAACTTCGCACAGAACCGCCAATGTTTATGCGATTGCTCTAGATTTTATTACCAAAGATGACCCAATGTATGGAAAGTGCACACATTTAAAAATTGTATATGTATTAACACACAATAATGAGTAGCACATAAAAAAACATGTTTTGCCGGCGGGTATTCTTTTATTACAAGTGTCCAGAACAATATTTTAGGCATGATACTAAACTGGTCAATTGTAGTAAAACTGTACCGGCCTTGTTAAAATGAAGCACAGAGTTTTTTTTGCAACTTAAAGAAAGCGCACGTTGATACGCACGAGCTCTTATGGTTTTGTGTTGTAAACAGTTCAGGCTTGACCCTCGTCTTTGCTCCCCCTGACTGATGTGTGCATTTCCAACACGCTCTCGATTTGCATACCGCTGTGTGGCGTGAAATTGACAACCCCCGCCACCACGAAAACACAACCCGAGATTGTCCCTCACTATAAAAAATTCCCCTGCCCCAACAAAGCGCTTCTATTTAGTCGAGTCGATCATAAAAAGTTATCTAAAGGACCGAATTTTATCATTGACAAATATCTCTAAAATTCCATGGTTGATTGTTGAAATATTGCGGAAAATGTGTTTTATCAGTTTTGCGGAAAAATGTTCTAAAATGGTAGTGTTATTCAAAATGTTACAACTTTCTTTATATTGAACATAGCGACACCAAATTTGACATGAGTTATTGTACACAATTGGCGGTTGTACGTGTTATTACGTGTTAATACAAATACAATTTTTAAATGTGGTAACTCTCCATACATTGGGTCGTCTTTGGTAAAAAATCTAGAGCTATCGCATAAACATTGACGGTTCTGTGCGAAGTTTAAAATTGATAACGCCCTCTGTTTGTGATCTGTTGATTAACGCGCGAGCGACCTCAATCTGATTATTTTCTCGGAATTCGGGCAGTCTGACGATAGACCTGATTATTTTCTTAGAATTTGGGCAGTCTATAGATAGACCTGATTATTTTCTTAGAATATGGGCCGTCTAACGATCCACTTGATTGTTTTCCTAGAATTTGGGCAGTCTAACGATCGAACCGATTATTTTCTTAGAATTTGGGCCGTCTACGTCAGCGTCGTCGGTCGATTCGTGAGATTCAGAACAGAGACGAGCTGGAAGGGCTGATGTACGTGAAGCAAGGAGATGCGGTCAAACTGGTCAGCACCACCGAGGGTGAGGAACAGGCGAAAGAGCAACGGCGCATGCGCAGAAACTCCCGCAAAGAGGAGATGATGAAGGTACGCAAGCTTTCGATGCTCGTGACTTCAGGCTTGCGTGACAAATGGAGTATTTACCGTGTCTCATAATGATAATAATGATGATGATGATGTGATGATGATGGTGATGATGATGATAATATTTTTATTAAATTCATAGAGCACTAAACTTTGTCTACATATTAACGTGACTCGTCATTGTCCAAATGTGTTTAATCTGTTTGTTTTTGAATTTTACCTCCTATTGTTATTATTTTGCAAGTAAATTTGCGTTTTTCGTGGTGTATTTTTAGAATTTAGCCTAACAAACTCTGTTCCTACCGCCCTTGGGTGTTGTTGTTGTCGGCGGATGTTTTGTTTATTATTTATACTTGCTCCCTATAATCGACTTTTGTAGGTGCAGTTCTTCTATTTACCTGTAACATAGTTTTTAATCTAATTTATTTATTTCTAAGCATTTTTATTAATATTGTTGTAGTACAGTTGTCGTAGGCTAGATAATGTAAAGGTAGAATATGTAAACCCTGGTAAAATAAAGTTTATTGTATTGCATTGTAACAGGTCGAAGAGAAAAATGAAGTCGAGACGCCGCTTTCGCCAGTGAAAGAAGAAAGTCCTTCTACGAACAAAACTTTTGGTTATCAAACCGCCCCTGCCGCTCAGAGGTTTGGTGCGCCTAGGGCAGAACCCCCTATAGGGCGTGGCCGGTTCGAGTCTCATGCACCCCAACAGGCGCCACCCTCCAGGTTTGCAGGAGGAGGAAGACCACAGCCGAAATCCTTTTTACCCAATAAGAATGAGGTAGGTGTTTTAATTCGAGGTTCCGCTATAAAGGAGAAAGCTCCTCCAAACCCCAGGTTCAAGAACAATCAGTTATCAATCAGCCGTCATTGAGTAAGCATGTCAGACAATTGCTTTGAGCGCTAAATTCATATTTCATATTCTACGCCAAATAAAATAACATTCCTAGACTTAAAATGTATCCTTTTATTGTAAAATAATGTTATACCAAGTTGTGTGCGCTCTAAAATACGAGTGTTTTTATCACAGCGCAAGAATAATTTATGCAAATGCGCTAGATATGGATCTCCCAAAATTTAAAATTTTGCACCGAAACATAAGTTGACAGCAAATCACTAATTCATCAATATCTTGATAGTGTTCTGATTATTATAATTAAAAATTCGAGCCCGGGGGTGGGAGGAGCTTTCTCCCATTCAAAGAGGAACCTCGTGTTTAAGTCTAATAGATGATTATTGTTAAAATTTATGTATTCTTTCGAACAAACGGAAAAAACTGCGTAAAGTATTTTTTTTCTTAATTAAAGACCTCAGTCGCTTGTGATTAAAGTTCTAAATGAGATAGGAAGGCATGGAATTTTACAGAGAAAGCTCCTCCCACCCCCGGGCTCAAATTTGCAATTATAATCAGAACACTGCCACGCTAGCAGTCACAAATTATAAGCCTCCTGTAAAATAATCTCTGAGCCTCAGTCGGCTGGAATAAATCTATTTTTGCAGGGATAACAAGACAGTTGTGTTAAGAGATTGATAAACTAATAATTTACTGTCCATTCACGTTTTCGGTCCATAACGCATCTGCAAAAATTATTCTCGCGCTGATGAAAATTATCGTATTTTAGAACGCAAGTAGCTTGGTATAGCACTCAGAGCAATGGTCCTGACAAGTTGACGCATTGACGGCTGATTGATAACTGATTGTTCTTGAGCCCGGGGGAGGGAGGAGCTTTTCCTTTTTAGTTGAACCTCGTGTTTGAAAATAACGGTATAATGCCCTAGTGTAAGAAACAAAGAATATGACCTGTTGGCCTGACTGGGACGATCGTTTCGTTTCAGGAAATGGAGCCGCCAAAGAAGCTCGGCTCTGTTGCTGATCGAATGGCCTATTTCAGACAGCAGGCTGCCAAGGAGCAAAAGGCAGCATCAACTTCTATGCCTGTTAAGAAAGTTCCCGCCCCCGTTTCTCCTGCACAACCCACCCCTCCCTCCCCTGGCCCGACTTCGCCTACCTCACCCAATGGGAGAGCATCACTCAAGAAAGCTCCCGATCCAAGCAAACAGTAAGTAAAATGGTGGTTGTCTTGGCTTGTGTAAAAATCAGGGGCCTGTATGACGCAGTTGGGAGAGCGTCGTTTAGCTGTGCCTGTGTCTCTCACAATTAGGTCTCGGGTTTGATTCCCGGTTTCGACGTGAGTTGAGTGGCTCCCCGCCTTACTCCAAGGGCTTTTTATTGGGCTCTAGATCCGGTTGTTCTCCTTCCACACACACGCCATACACACAAAACCAGTTTTTTCGATCTTAGCTGTGTGCCATGGTCAGACGTGGGGTCAGTACGCAGCTCTTACAAGCTGCAATTTGATTGGGCAAATGAACAGTATCCGCACCTCGACACAAAGAACGAGAAGAATAGAGACAAAATAAACTCCTTTGTAGAACAAAGATAATAAGAGACAAAGCAGCTGCGTACTTACTCCAGACGTGAGTTGTATGGTGGCTGCCTGAGGCGCCTTCTATGCCTTCGTCTTGACCACGTTATCTGCGCTAACGTATTTGTCAACATCGCATTAGCAAGGAGTGTGACTATCAAATACTTAATATATTTATTTAAGAATGTTGACATCTAACTTAAAGGTTTTTATTTCAGACCTCGAGAACTTAAAAAGAAGCCACAATTGAAACGTCAGATGTCAGTTTCTTCGCTTATTCTCACGTGGTGCAAAGACGTCACCGAAGGTTATAAGGTACGCACGCCAACCTTTCCCGCCAAAACCAATAGTCTTTAATTACGCACTCCCCTTCTTTACCCGCAAAGTGTGGGTAATAGGATCCTAAGCTACCGACACCGTTTCTTTTCCCGCCCAAATTGAGGGTTGAAGGGTGCGCATGTTCAGACTTTTCCCGCCAAAATCGAGGTTCTAAGGTTGCGCACTGTCCCTTTTTCCCGCCAAAAATGAGTGATATAAGATGCAGATTTCACCGATTCCCGCCAAGTGCGGCTAGAGAAGTGTATAATTATTTTTTCTGACAAAACTGGAAGTAAGCAATTGGTGTTCTTTTCTCGACTACAGCATGCATTTCTCATTCATGGCAAGGGTAATCTTTTTTATCATGATTTTCAGGGAGTAAATATAACCAACTTCAGTGGAAGTTTCGCTAATGGCCTTGCGTTTTGTGCGCTTATCCACAAGTTCAACCCCGACAAGTTTGACTTTGATTCACTGGACCCAGAGAATAGACATTACAACTTCAAGCTAGCATTTGAAACTGGAGAGTGAGTATTGTAGCTTCAATAATAACATCGCACATAAATCAAATGCTGTATTTTTCCCTAATCACATGACATGCTCTATTCTTCCCTAATCACATGACATGCTGTATTCTTCCCTAATCACATAACATGCTGTATTCTTCCCAGAATCACATGACATGTTGTATTCTTACCTAATCACATGACATGCTGTATTCTTCCCAGAATCACATGACATGCTGTATTCTTCCCTAATCACATGACATGCTGTATTCTTCCCTAATCACATGACATGCTGTATTCTTCCCTAATCACATGAAATGCTCTATTCTTCCCTAATCACATGACATGTTGTATTCTTCCCTAATCACATGACATGCTCTATTCTTCCCTAATCATATGATATGCTCTATTCTTCCCTAATCATATGATATGCTCTATTCTTCCCTAATAACACGACATGTTGTATTCTTCCCTAATCATATGATATGCTCTATTCTTCCCTAATCATATGATATGCTCTATTCTTCCCTAATCACACGACATGCTGTATTCTTCCCTAATCATATGATATGCTCTATTCTTCCCTAATCATATGATATGCTCTATTCTTCCCTAATCATATGATATGCTCTTTTCTTCCCTAATCACATGACATGCTGTATTCTTCCCTAATCACATGACATGCTCTATTCTTCCCTAATCACATGACATGCTGTATTCTTCCCTAATCACATGACATGCTCTATTCTTTCCTAATCCTATGATATGCTCTATTCTTCCCTAATCGTATGATATGCTCTATTCTTCCCTAATCGTATGATATGCTCTATTCTTCCCTAATCACATGATATGCTCTATTCTTCCCTAATCATATGATATGCTCTATTCTTCCCTAATCACACGACATGCTGTATTCTTCCCTAATCATATGATATGCTCTATTCTTCCCTAATCATATGATATGCTCTATTCTTCCCTAATCATATGATATGCTCTTTTCTTCCCTAATCACATGACATGCTGTATTCTTCCCTAATCACATGACATGCTCTATTCTTCCCTAATCACATGACATGCTGTATTCTTCCCTAATCACATGACATGCTGTATTCTTCCCTAATCACATGGCATGCTCTATTCTTTCCTAATCGTATGATATGCTCTATTCTTCCCTAATCATATGATATGCTCTATTCTTTCCTAATCACAGGACATGCTGTATTCTTCCCTAATCATATGATATGCTCTATTCTTCCCTAATCATATGAAATGCTCTATTCTTCCCTAATCATATGATATGCTCTTTTCTTCCCTAATCACATGACATGCTGTATTCTTCCCTAATCACATGACATGCTCTATTCTTCCCTAATCACATGACATGCTCTATTCTTCCCTAATCACATGACATGCTCTATTCTTCCCTAATCACATGATATGCTGTATTCTTCCCTAATCACATGATATGCTGTTTTGCAGGTCGGTAGGTGTTCCAGCTCTCCTAGATGTCGAAGACATGTTTCGTATGAAGAAACCCGAGCCTCGAAGCGTCCAATGTTATGTACAAATGATCTTTAGCAAATACCGACCTAAAGATTTGGATACGTCCAATCTTATTATAGCCTAATGGGATACAACAGGGATCCTGATAATCCGGGATTCAGTTCAAGTATCTTTATAAATTTTATAGACAGTATGCCCCTGGCTATGGCGAATCCCTCTTTTTCACATCTCATATGTGCCACAGATATCCCAACGATCGGGGACAAAGACACCTTTTACCAATGCGTACGGTCATTAGACAGTATACCACAGGAAATCCGGAAGATCTAGGACGAGACAGCGCCTGGCTAGACTACAGAAGACCCGAGAATCCAAGACTACGATAATATGAATCCTTATTATCTGGGATAATGTCTCGTACGCATCAAGAACTGTGAAGGTGTAAATCCGGACTATTTAATGATACGTACTGATGGACAGGTTAAGAAAATACAACAAGATGGGTGTGTGTCAATCCTAAAACTACACAGGGAGTCCAAGCGCCCAGGGTATAACTTTAGCTACTAGGGTAAATAACCTTGAAAAGGCTTTCTAATACTTTCTAATATGTTTCTTATCTTAGTGTAGTTTTTCAGATTTGAATGTCCTTGGTCTAAATCCTTTGAGCAGTTATGAGGCAAAGTTTAGTTACAAAAACAAGAACTTGAAGACCCTGATTTTACTAGCAGACTATCGACTTCAATCACTGAACTTTAATCAATCCTGCAATGAATTAGCTTAATTTGATTGTTTCATTTTATTTATAGTATGAATTGATCCATTCTTCCCAAAATTATCATAGTTCTCAATATTAAATATCAAATATTCATCAAGCAAGGGTCTAGGGTATTAGTAGAATGACGTCACATGCTATATCTTTCCTTGGAGTATATGTCAATTTTATTGCTAATTCCCAAATTTTTGTACATTCAAAGGCATTTTTTCTACAGTTATAATGTATTAATATAATGTATTTTTATATTTGGTATATTTTTGGAATACCGAAATGTTTCCTTTAAAGATCTTTAGAGAAAATCATGTGCTTCGTTCATTCGTGTTGTGAGTCATCTATGGGTCTTTACTCTTAAATTTTGATCAGATTATATTTCTTCTTACTATATCAGTGCTCAACAAGGCCATGTCAGGGGCGACGGACGGGGAGGGGAAGCCACACTCCCCCCCTAACCCCCACACCCCACTTTTAAAAGTTAGGCCGAAAGGATGTTGTTAGGCCCCAGACCCCGCAAATTGCAGGCGGCGACTGTATTTGACTTTTTCATGCGACACACTTTTCTATCTATTGCGATTTGATCGACATTTTGAACACATTCGAGCCAATGACATCCTTGAAGACATTTGGGTGCCAGCTGGTTGGTACCATTTCGGAAATAGATCTTCCCCGCCTCGCGTTACTGGCGCTCTAGAAACAATCCTTTGAGAAACTGTCCTCTAAGATGTTTAGTCATAAAGCGATACTTCATGGTGAGGGTCGTGTATCAAGTTTAGGAAGCGATCTCGAGAAGCCCTTGGCGAGTGAGGACACATGTATATATCAGTCTCAAAGCGATCTATCTCATTTGATAATTACCTCTGCAGTATTCAAATCTCTAATCCATGTTTTGAAGTGCACAACTAACTTGCCTCTGTAAGAGGGATCAAGGCCATCTGTCGGTGGACTAGGGAACCCATGCCTCTTGTATGTCCTGTTGAGACATGCGCGCCTGTGCGCGGCGGGCGGTGTATCGCTAGAGGCGCACGCGGGTCCCAAATGACTTTCGCATTAAAGAAGCGGCGAGACGCAAAAACATCGAGCGTGCATTAGTAACGGTTGACTAGCCACAACTGATATAGGCTTATGAGACCTGAGAGGGGGAAGGGGGGGGGGCGACGGGAGGTGTTGATACTCATTAAGACTAGCATCCAAGAAGATTCGTTCGTTTTTTAACATTACATGGCACACCGTTGGGAAGGGAAAGGTTCCGTTTAAGTCTGTAAATAGTCAATATGAATGAGAGCGACATTCAAATGCTTATTTTCGCCCCCTGCAAAGGACCAAACAACTGAAGTGCGCGTTGTTTGAGAGTGACAGAGTTGATATAAAGACGTGTACGTGGCAGGGGCATATATGAAAAGAGATGAGTCCACTCCACACATGATAACCTTTGAAGTACCATCCGCGATAAGAATTAGTACGGGGATGGAGTAAGGCGGGGGCACCCATTTATTCCCCCCCTCCCCTCCACACACACACACACACCCACTCCAGACAACTCACTCCAGACTCCCACAATCAAGAAAAAAAAGCCACTTTGAAATAAGATTTATTGATTTGATCATAAATGGCTGATGATGTGACCGGGGGCGAAAGCATTGATTATTTGAGCTGCCAAAAGCATTTCCGGGGGAAAAAAATCACTCACAGGGGAAGGGTGCGGCTAACTACCTGCTTCTGAGCCGGTCCACCCCGCCAGGTTGTCGCAACGCGCCATATATTGTCATGGGCACCCCCTGTATAGCTATGACAAACTTGACTGCTCAAGTACGACACAGACACTAACACGATATATTAGAGTTCGAATACATACAGACACTTGGTAGCAACACCATTCCAAAGGCGAAGCCAAGGTCGGCAGCTGAAGCGAGCGCGCGCCGGTAAGTGAGACCCTGTGTAACACATACTTAGCCTGTCCGTGTAGACCCACCAACAGCAGACGCGATGACCCTTCATTCAGATCAAATACAGCCTACCGTGGATTCGGGTCGTTCGACTAAATGCTAGACGAATACAAACGAGGCGGTTCGGACGTAGATACACGATATGCTTGTTTGTTTTCTTGAGGATTAATAACAAGAATTTCTTTTCTATGTATTTTAACAAGAGAGATAATGTGATGAGTTATTAACGATATCGTTTGAATCAAATAACTGATTTTCCACAAACAAAATTCCCGTAAATAGATACAGGATGTTTAAAAAGATATCTGCGCAGTAAGCGTCAAAACAAAACACAACTCATCACCTTAATTATGCCGATGTATAAAACATTTTTTTAATCATGTGGATTTGAGCCCGAGAGGATAAAAAAACCCTTTTCTTTTCGCAGTAAGAAGTAAAGAAATTTATTTTCTTAAAGAAAGCGTTCTTGATATTTATAGATAAATACAATTCTGAAGCCATTCCTAATACATTTGCAAAAAAGGATTAATTTGGTAATTAACCTAATTGGTGTTACAAAAAGGGTGACAATCGTCTTTCACTCCGTCATAATAAAACCATTAGACTACCATGGGAGACCTTAAATAACCAACTAAAAGGACTTGGTCACAAGCAGGAAAAGCTACAAATCATTAGAAGCCGGTAGACGTAGCCTGTAATGGGCAAATTCGTTCTGCAATGAAATAATGCTGTAAGCAGGGGGTAGTTCGTAAAGGTGATCCAATCAAGTGGAATAAATCCATTGAAACACGCAATAAGTATTTACATTATGTGGAACAATCCTGAATAATGACTGCGAAAAATCGCTCAATTCAGGAAAAGCTGTCTACAAGACATGATGAATTGACGCATTGATCTTTTAAAGAGATTTGATATTATCAGATCGGAAGTTAATTTCGACAACAAAAGGACCCGGGATGCCCAGTTTGGGGTAGATTATTTGCGCATTGAAACCTGCTTGCTTGTTTTTCATTGTAAAAAATGAATAAAGAACAAAGTGCTGTTCTTAAATTTTTGCATCAACACGTCTTTTGTACACTTGATTTCGCTAGTAAAACCGATAAAGGATAAAGGAAACTCGATACTGTGAGTTCTTGAGATGTAAAGAAACTACTTGACTGGTCGGGATGAGGCACGCATTGGTAGTGTTATCGCGGTGTCTCTAGTAGTGAAAGGCCATTATCTGTGGCGCTGCCCTCACGTGGATAATCAAATCAGGGGGTTGTAAGGATCACTAGTTCCATCAAGTATTCAGTGCGAGAGTGGAACACAGAGAGTACACATTAGCTCCTGAAAAGACGCTTCACCAAAGCCTTTTGCCGGTTACAAAGAACTTGTTCTACATACAGGTAAAGTTCAAAACTCAATTAGGTTTAACCTTAGGTTTAGTGTTTGTTTTATGTGATTTTCTAAACGTAGATGCGTTTGATTAAAAAAAATACTCTGTAAACGTGTGAGTTACCAGATGCTAATTCAAAAAATTATTTTTATATACGAAAGACTAGAGAGGGACTTGATCGATAGAAACAAGAATTCGCTTCCATCATTGGGTATCTCGTGATCACCGCGAGTGTGCCGAGTGGGGTTTAGTAATTTGAATCGCCTTTCGAACATATGACTCTCACGTTCAAGCTAGAGACTAATCAAGTTTATTTCTTATACTGAAAAGGGTTACCAAGCACGGTTTTGAAAAGTAGCAATAGAATTTTTGTTGATGAATACTGAAATTCTTGCACATTCTCTCATCTTGATTCACCTGAGAGACAAACACTGACAATAATCATTTAAGCTTTTTACGCACTTATCAATCGAAGATATGTCGATCAAGAGCAATGAAATAATCCAGAAAGAATGAGGTTTTTATACAAGACGCGATAGCAAATATTTTTCGTCTAGGTATTAGGTTTCTTGGTGATGTTCACTGAGATACGATTAAAAAATGATCAAGATAAATTCACTCATAAGACGGCCTTCAATTCTCCTTCTCCTCCTCGAAATTCATCATCGTATCATGATCATCATGATGGTGATTATCATCACCATCGTCATCGCATTGTGCCTGTACTGCGACGGGAGTCATAATTAAACAAACGTCATCATCATCATCGTCATCATCATCATCCTTATAATTAGTTTTATTATTTCATCATGCTGATATCATCATTGTTATCGCATAAAGATCAACATCATCTTAATCTTATCATCATCACATTGTAATCATCATCATCATTAAACCTCATCTTTGTCATCATCACATCATCGTCATCATCATCGTAAACATGTCTTTGTCTTCATGACCACCTTATTTCCCTTTAGAGCAACTTAAAAAATCTCAACATGTCAAGGTTCGGGTCCGTGGCGGATAGACGAGAGTTCTTCCGGCGAGCAATGGAGCAGGAGAACAAGCCGGCGTCATCAAGACCTCGAATCAGGTCCGATAACTCGGACATAGCCCGGGCCAGACGGACGCGTGACATCAATCGCACGGAGGTCAAAACAGAGACAATAACAGAGACCAAGAGATCCGACGAGGAGACGAAGTCCGACCAAGAGACTAACAGATCCGATGAGGTGACGAAAAGATCCGAACCGGAGACGACAGATCGCACGGAGAAAGTGGAAGAGAGCGAAAAACAAAACAGCGATAAAATCAATAATAACGATGAGACACAGATAGAAAGTAACGCTGAGGCGCCTATTGAAGCAAAGCTGGATGGTCCAACATCGCCTACTTCACCCACAACCCCAACTTCACCCAGAACACCGACTTCGCCCACCTCACCAATATCACCAACTTCGCCTTCAAGAAAGGAGTAAGAGGCATCACATCATTTCATGCGCTTATAAGACAGTTTATAGCCACGACAATGGGATTACGGAGGTATTATATTATTGGGGGGACAACGCAGCCAAATCATTAGGGGGGGGGTTCAAACAACACAGGCAAATCATGAGATGGGGTGGGGCAAACAACACAGCCAGATCATGAGGGGAGGGGGATGGTCAAGCCAAATCACGAGGGGGGAGTGGGGATGTGTGTGGGGGTACACCCAGGGGAGAGGAGCTTCTTACGGGGGGCCCAGGGGAGAGGGTATTACTTAGGAAGGGACCCAGGGGGCTTGGGAGCTACGCCTATTTTGGCCAAAATTTTGGGGTACTCTATTGTCAATAATTTTCTAACTAAGGCAACTTGTTCAAGAGGACAAGCGAGGACCGTTGTGTGGGTCCCAGCAGTGTTAACGGGGTTCAACAATACAAGTCTTTCTACTGCGCCCTTCAAACTAACTGAGCCACGAATGTCAATCTTACCCATGTGATTGCAGGCCCCGAGTTCTAAAGAAAAAACCCATGATGCAACGCCAGCAGTCAGTATCATCTTTAGTGTTGACGTGGTGCCAAGACGTCACAAAAGACTATCCGGTATGACGTCATTATCATGAACAGTGTCACTAGAGACTACCCGGTATGACGTCATTAACATGTACAGTGTCACTAGAGACTACCCGGTATGACGTCATTATCATGAACAGTGTCACTAGAGTCTACCCTGTATGACGTCATTAACATGAACAGTGTCACTAGAGACTACCCGGTATGACGTCATTAACATGTACAGTGTCACTAGAGACTACCCGGTATGACTTCATTTACATGAACAGTGTAAGGCGGGAAGGGGAGGGGGGGTATGGTGTTGACATGGTGCCAGGACGTCACTAAAGACTACCCGGTATGACGTGATTATCATTGAAATTGCTATAACGCATGATCACAGAATATTGAATCACAAAAATTTCAATTGTTCTTTTTCAAGGGTGTCGAGATCAAGAATTTCAGCACTAGCTTCTATGACGGCTTGGCTTTCTGTGCACTCATACACAAGTTCAACCCGGACAAGTTCGATTTTAGTGAGCTGACTCCAGAGGATCGGAGGCATAACTGGACGCTTGCCCTGGAGACAGGAGAGTGAGTTTGAATCTCGTGCTGTTACAGGGGATGTGTGGCATGTCTTCAGGGGCGGACCTAGCTTTTCGCTAAAGGGGGGGGGGGGGGGATTTTTTTGTTACATATGGCTTTCTGGCAGCGCAAGGAAGGAGGGGGTTTAAATTAACAACCCCCCCCCCCCCCCCCCTAGATCCGCTACTGGTCTTTTTTTTAATCATACCACTCCCTATTCATCTAGGCGCCTTTTAAAGCACTACCCATCTCAGCTTATGTAGTCTGCTGAATCACACCCCGCAAACAGCAATACTCAGATTCAAAGATTCAAAGCGGCAATCGCACCAGTTTACTTCCAGTCCCAAAAGAATCTATTAGAAAACCGCTCTAAATTTTCCATAACATCCCCGAAGAAACTTCCAATAGACACACTGTTTTTACAATTTTGAAATATTTTTCGCGTTTTCCGTTAAATATCATCGGAGATTGTTACGTAATCTACCGGAAGTAAACTGGTCGCCGCTACTAACAACAGTGTAATTTATTCTAGGTAGGAGGTAGGTCACATAGTGTCGTGAAAAATCTGGTGCAAACTTGCACGGGGTCGAGACAATGCTGTATGTTCGTGTTCGGCCAATTTGATAGGGAATAGATCACGTGACTTTTCTGGGTGGCAAATTCAAACCAAAACAATCAAAGAAATGACTGCGCCCGTCACACCAGAGAACGACAAAAAATAAATCTTTAAATGAAACTAAACCCTTTCTGAATAAAAAATTGTCTTTTTTTGTAAGCACTGAATAAGTTGCCGTTATTTTGCCGCTAAAAGCCTGAGCGCGCGCTAGCTAGTTTGCCACCCAAACAGTCACGTGATCTCTTAGCGCAATTCCCTTATTGGGAACTACTCGTTCTTCATCACCACAGGTATTCCTATCGGCCCAATGTGTTACCTGTTGTGGTTCCAGGTCTGTCGGGATATCACAGATGTTCGACCTCGAAATGATGCTGAGGCAAAGGAAGCCCGAGCCACGCAGTGTCCAGTGCTACGTGCAGATGATCTTCAGCAAATACAGACCCAAGGACCTCGACATGTCTAATCTCAGAATCGCGTAACCACGGCAACGCAAGCCTGCGAAACTGCCAATCAAAGACATCTGGGTTACGTTGTTATACGAGCATCCAGTGCTCCTGCCAGCTCTATGGTTATTTGTACTCGTGTCTCCTCTTTTATGCTCAAAACTTCTGTTTCTTATACAATGAACAAATTCACCTGTTACAACAGGGTAATGAAGTTTCAACCTCATGTTAGTGGTCATTTGCTGAATGTAAATGACAAACCTTTTTTATTTGCCCGAGCGGTACGAAATTAAAAAAATATTTTGTATTTCATCAATCAATATCTTGAAAACAGTTGTCAATGTTTTTGTAAAAGCGTTTTATCAAGTGTACAATAAATGTTCGCCCATTTCAAATATCACCGTTTATATTTCTTCTGTAAATAAGCATATTCAACTGTTTTTCTTCTGAAAAACAACATGCTCCGCCGTGCCATGTATAAGTTTGTTTTTCTGGAAAAGGGCGGAGCCCTAACGTTTAAGCCCTCTCTCTCGTATTCCAAATAAGGTTTCACCGAGAATCTAGTATCGTAACGGGCAGTACATCACGGTTGTTAAATAAAGAAATACGCGGGATTAAAAACAAATTCCAAGCACTGCTAGCATTACTTTCAGAGATGATCACGATTTCGTTATTCATCCATGATACAACAGTGATTAAAACAAGTGATTAAAACCTTGTGATTGTAACCTTGTTTGAAATAGGTCATAAAAACATAATCACTAGGAGAAGTTTAGCTGCAAATTATATTTCACTACGATCATTACACGAATACAAACTTCTCTTATTCTATTTCTACTGTTAGATAAAGCTTACCTTGATCTTGTAAGATTAACGTACAGTCATCAACGCTACGACGCTATTACAGTCATATAGTCTTATTCAGTTTTCATTTAACCAAAGAAGACAGGCAGGCCATTTATAGGGTTGCTATGTCATCAGACCACAACGCTAACATACAAACCGTGATTACCATGACAACTTTAATCACCATGATAACCGTGATTACCATGAAAACTTCGATCACCATGATAACCGTGATTACCATGACAACTTTGATCACCGTGATTACCATGACAACTTTGATCACCATGATAACCGCGATTACCATGACAACTTTGATCACCATGATAACCGCGATTACCATGACAACTTTGATCACCATGATTACCATGACAACAACTTCCCAGATAAGCCGCATAAGACACGCATTTTTAGGCTCTAAGAACATACTGTTGCATTTTAAAACACGCGATCGATATTAGTGCTTTTTAAAGATATACGTCAAGTGCTATTCTAAAACAAGGACTGAGCCGAGTAATAAAATAAAATAAAAATGCTTCTGATGACGCGAATATTGAAAAATACATTAGAAACGCTGCGCGACGATGCTATAACAGCCCCCTAGCACGACCAAAATATCGAGTTTCATGGTGTATAGAGCTTGGTGCATTCTTATCAGCTACATTTTCTTGTGCCTTGAAACCTTCTTTTACTTTGACGCGAGGTTAAAGGAGGCTTGTGAAATCTTTTAGGCACATCAAGGTTTGGGAGTGTAGGGAATGGTTTTGCCGCTGTTAATGCGTCGACTTTGGCCTTCTTTACTTTAGTTTCATTTCTACTTGTGGGATATCTGGCAATACTAAAATATTCAACGCCCGTTAGTCTACATTCCTCTCGCTAGCTCACGGGCTCCCTGTGGTGGGTTTTAGGCGAACTGACTAAGCTCCACTGGTTTCTTCATTTGTCCCCAGTCCCCGTACTGAGCCTCCTTCATGTGCTGGAAGAAGGTGTTCTTGGCGTTCAGGTAATCGCTCGCCTGATCTTTCGCCTTACGGTACGACTTGGCCTCTACCACTTTCTTGTACTCAGAGTTTTTCTTGGCAACTTCTAGGAAGTTGGCGTAAATCGCCATCCTACAAGAGAAGCGGGATAATCATCTTGTGAAGAAGAAACCTTATCAAATAATCTTCTTGTGAACAACAACAAAAAAATGATTCGGCTTATCAATCCATTATGTCAAGTGTTGTCTGTTTCTCGAGCGACTTAGAACACTTGACAGTGAAAAGGCACTTACCTGGAAAGGCGTGGAGTAAGTACGCAGCTGCTTTGTCTCCTATTTTCTTTGTTCTACAAAGGAGTTCTTTTGTCTCCATTCTTCTCGTTCTTTGTGTCGAGGTGCGGATATTGTTCATTTGCCCAATCAAATTGCAGCTTGTTAGAGCTGCGTATCGACCCAAGGTGTGACGACACCCTGCTGCTAAGGTTGGGGGTGATAGAAATAAACCCCCTTTAAGCATGTGCTTACTGGACAGGGCGTGACGGCATCCTATTGCAAGGGATAGAGGTGATAGATATGAACCCTCCTATTAGCATGTACTTACTTGACAAGGCGTGATGACATCCTATTCCTAGGGTAAGAGGTGATAGATATGAACCCTCCTATTAGCATGTACTTACTTGACAAGGCGTGATGACATCCTATTCCTAGGGTAAGAGGTTATAGCTATAAACCCTACTATTAGCATGTACTTACTTGACAAGGCGTGACCACACCCTATTGCTAAGAATAGGGGTGATAGATATAAACTACCCCTATTAGCATGTACTTACTTGACAAGGCGTGACCACACCCTGTTGCTAAGGTTAGAGGTGATAGATATAAACCCTACTATTAACATGTACTTACTTGACAAGGCGTGACCACACCCTGTTGCTAAGGTTAGAGGTGATAGATATAAACCCTACTATTAGCATGTTCTTACTTGACAAGGCGTGACGGCATCCTATTGCTAGGGTTAGAGGTGATAGATATAAACTACCCCTATTAGCAAGTACTTACTTGACAAGGCGTGACCACAACCTGTTGCTAAGGTTAGGGTGATAGATATAAACTACCCCTATTAGCATGTTCTTACTTGACAAGGCATGACCACACCCTGTTGCTAAGGTTAGAGGTGATAGATATAAACCCTACTATTAGCATGTACTTACTTGACAAGGCGTGACCAAAAACTGTTGCTAAGGTTAGAGGTGATAAACCCCCCTAAAAGCATGTACTTACTGTAAAAGGAGTGACCACATCCTGTTGCTTGGGTTAGAGTTGATAGGTTTAAACCCTCCTAAAAGCATGTACTTACTTAGAAAGGCGTGAGGGAACCCTGTTGTTAGGATCTCGTCCAAGACAGGCATCCAGCACCTCAGCTCGCTTCTCATCACCAAGACACCAGTTCAGTGTCAAGTTCTTCGTCTTGGACTTTGTCTCCACATCACGTGGGCTGTCGACAGGAGCCAAACGGCCGCACTGAATTTTGGGAAGGTTGACGCGATACGGAGATGGCAGTCGACTGGACAGGGGTTTGACTGCCTCACGCTCGATGCGGGCACTGACTGCACGTGTCAGATGGCTTGCCTCAAAGAGGTTGCCGACCACAAGAGAGTTTAGGTAGATCGGTTCAATGAGGTTGCTCAGCAAAGCACCCTGAAGACCTAAGAATAACAGTGATCACGGTTAGTAGGATAATTATACCATAACGGTTGCAGGGCGGTTTGGCATGGACATGTTGACTGTCACATAATAAGGGTGAAACATACTGATGAAAGCAGTACTGGCATATAACAAGGGGAAACATACTGATGAAAGCAGTACTGGCATATAACAAGGGTAAAACATACGTATGAATACATAACTGGCATATAACAAAGGGGAAACATACTGACGAAAGCAGTACTGGCGTATAACAAGGGGAAACATACGAATGAAAACATAACTGGCATATAACAAGGGAAACATACTAATGAAAGCAGTACTGGCATATAACAAGGGGAAACATACTGATGAAAGCAGTACTGGCATATAACAAGGGGAAACATACTGATGAAAGCAGTACTGGCATATAACAAGGGGAAACATACTCTGATGAAAGCAGTACTGGCATATAACAAGGGGAAACATACTGATGAAAGCAGTACTGGCATATAACAAGGGGAAACATACTGATGAAAGCAGTACTGGCATATAACAAGGGGAAACATACTCTGATGAAAGCAGTACTGGCATATAACAAGGGGAAACATACTGATGAAAGCAGTACTGGCATATAACAAGGGGAAACATACGTATAAAAACATAACTGGCATATAGCAAGGGGATGAAAACATGACTGACAAGTCTTACTCCTTTTTGCTACTCTTCCCTTCCTCCAAAAATAGATATGCTTTACCGGTGTTGACTGTTATCTTGATAATACATTTACCCTCCCTTATTACCAAGAGTGACCCACTCACAAAACCTCCAGTGGATTCACTTCTAACTAAAAAAGAACAAACTAATTCCCTCTACTCTTTCTGTTTTCTAGACAAGGCAGTACCTACCCAGCACATTCCACTTAGCCAGTTTATCACTACAAGATGCTGTGCGTAGCCTCTGGCCTCGCCGGATGCCGTCAATGGTTTGGATGCTGTCATCAGGGTCCAGAGGGATTGTGCCTTCTCCTTTCTCAACCTTGGTACGCAGGAGACCATGCTGCTTGCTGCCGAACATCAGCTGGTCAGCACCCTCACTTCCACTGAAAGTATAATTCATAGATACTGTTCAGCAATTAGTGTCCATAAACAAGTATTTAAAAATCGGCTTTGATCAACAGATATAAGCAGGGAGAGGATTAAATACTCATCAGCACAAAGAACGTTTGATATGATGCGGTAAAACCGCCCATATATTGCCCATATATATTGACAGACCTTGAAAAGATGCATAAATACAGTGGGAAACTCTGCTCAACAAGATTCCCCTTCAAGAGTCCACTTGGGGCTTTTAGAGTAAAAAAGCGAGAACTTCTAATTTCTTTAATACCCCTTCCCCAGGTATTTGTTGGCAGTTTGCATACATGAAGGGTCCCAGTATATTTATAAGCCCTTTGGTGGGTTGTCAGTTGGGACTGGAACACTAATGGACCTAGTGTTGAAAGCCCTACCTTGCAGTATCACTGACAAATACTGACGCATCTCCACAGGGTGCGGTGCTGATGTACAAACTGAACTTGACATCTTCCCGCAGCTTGATCTGTTGGCCTTTGATCTTGGGCAGGAAGATGCTTTTGGATTCAGATGGCTTCTCAAACAGCAGGTTTAGTTGAGACAGCAGGAAGCGAACCAGGCCTCTACGGGCAATCACCTCAGCATGGGAATCAAACACTACTGTGCCCTCAAGCCGCAACTGGTCACCTCCAATACACCTATGAAATGATTACATGAAGTGTTAAAAATAACAGGGAATTTATATATAAGTACTGGTCATAAAATAAATGCAGGTTTTGCTGCAAGTCGATTATGCTGCTGGAAAATATACCAGACTTAATAAAATGGCTAAAAATAGTCAGAAATAACCATGCATTTTTCACAAAATGTCAAAATAGTAAGAATTGTGATTTCTGAGTTTCAGTTAGCCAATATAATGTATCCTTCTGTCACTGACTTGTTTCTTGGCCAATAAAAATGCCAATAAAAATTCTGCCACTAATTTTTGGGATTCCTGTGGAGGAATCCACAAGTTGAAAATTCGCCTATGTTATTATTTTCTTCTATCGCAAAATGATACTTAGACTCCATGCTAAGCCTCGACTTAGTTAAATAAGCCTGGACTCCAAGCTATCACCATGTTTTCCTTTTTGCCTTTGATGCATTGCATGGCTTTGACCTTGGATATATTTATACAGTGAGGAAATCATGGAGTCTCTTTCAACTTTAAATACACTCAAATCGCTTACAAATGCCAAACCTTTCTTGGTATAGCCACACCAAAAGATGTCGAGCGTTTTCTAAAAAGGCATTTTGAGAGATACCACGAATCTATCAAGTTTACACATCTTATCCAAAGTGAACTCTATAGTTGCTAATGTACAGGTGCCACCATTACCAAAGAATGTCAACAAACTTCTAAAGACGCAGAAACAAGGATTATTAGTAAGCTTGCTATAATTGAAGAAATAAGACAAGATACCTGTGTTTACGATCATCCATGTGTTTATCAAAGTAACACCATGTTTACAAGAATGAGTACATTGCTTCTTCTATTATTTTTCCATCAAGGAAGTATTAGCTTTATGTTTTTTTATAATATATAGCTTAATATTTACTATTTTAGGATATAAAACTTCCAGTTTTTAAATTGCTTTACTCAGACATGGTAGTCAAAGACATATTTAGTTGAATTGGATACTTTAATTGCTCTCAGACATTTCAATAAACATTTCTTTACAGAAGTATTGGTGAGTTCTAAACTATTAAAATCCAAGAGATAGTTTACTAACATTGATTTTAAAGCATTTTTACCATAAATAATGTATGCTTAGAAGGAGTCTAAATTTTCCAATGTATTTTAAAAGTAACAGTTAAAAATACTAAATGAAAGTAGAAGCAGCCATTTATCTACTGCATTAAATAATAAAATCAAATTGTAAAATTATTTGAAGTAGCAAGCAAACGGTTTTCAGCTAATTTTACATCGAGTCAAATTATTGAAATAAAATTTACCAAACAGCTATTGTACTACTGCATTTATGATAAACAAAATATTTCTGTTATTTCTGTTCATAAATAATGTATGCTTAGAAGGAGTCTAAATTTTCCAATTTATTTTAAAAGTAACAGTTAAAAATACTAAATGTAAGTAGAAGCAGCCATTTATCTACTGCATTAAATAATAAAATCAAATTGTAAAATTATTTGAAGTAGCAAGCAAACAGTTTTCAGCTAATTTTACATCGAGTCAAATTATTGAAATAAAATTTACCAAACAGCTATTGTACTACTGCATTTATGATAAACAAAATATTTCTGTTAGAATTGTCATCAAGTTTATTCATTCAAAGTGTTAGCTATTAATAAACAGATATTTCAATCATTTTTGTGTCCAACTTATGTTCATATGGTTTTCTCATTACATTACAATAAATAAACGATGCAGTTTAACTTCAATTTGATTAATTCAACAGCTTACTTTCTTTTCTCTTGAACATTCAAAAAATTTCAGTTGAGTAATAGTGTCTAATGGTACCAAAATAAAAAACTATAGATGATAACTAAATATAATTTATTTCAAGGACATGCTGTAAGCACTACATATTGTCAACCTACTATAAATGAGCCAAGTCTAAGTAAAACAGTTTTAACAAAATTACTAAGGTTACATTTTAAATGTGTGAGGTGACCAAGGTACTGGGTTAATGCCCAAGTAGTGGATAGTTAGTAAGCATAGGGTATAAATAGGACATTCAATTTTTTTGTAATAATGTGACAAGATAATAATATTGTGTTAGCTGTAATGAAAGACATTTTTTTAATCAACATGAAATGTGTACCTGTGCATATAGTGGAGGCTACATAACTGGATTGTTTATCATTTTGGTATAAACTGAAGTTAAGTTTCGTCCTTATTTTCATCTAAATCATATTAGGGTAAGCTTATCTCTGCAAGGTGCCCCAGCAGCTTAGATATATAGTAACCGTTAGCAGTGATCATTCAAAGAATCACTAACATCTTTATGAATTTACTATTGCCTTCTATACATAAAGAAATCTTATTTATTTGAGAAATCTTATTAATTTTTTTGTACGAGAATCCCGCGTTCATGCAGCAATGCGTCTAGTTATGGCCAAAAAAAATGCATATTTTTGCCACTTACTTATTTCTTAGCCAATAAAATGTATAAGTCTGCCAATCACATATTTCTTACCCATTAAAATGCATAAGCTTGCCACTCACTTATTTCCTGTGCCAATGCTGACGACGGTCCCCTTTGGATTGGAAGAATCCTGCATGATAAATGCCGCCAGCACCTTGTAGCCAGCCAGCCTCCAAGATTCTGCGGCATGGTTACTAATAAGTGTCAGGCACTGCCAGCTTAGAGCAGCTAACTGGTCCCCTTCACAGCTGCCAACAGGAGAGTACATGGAGCCTGTGTTGGCTTTCTCAAGCTCTGTCAGGGCATGGCCTGCTGCTATTTCTTTAGCAGCTTTCTTGGTGCGACCCTCACCTGGAGGGTAGCTCTGTTCACCAATTTTGAACGCCATGTAGTGGGAACCAGGGTTGACACGGAACTCATGTTTGACCTCAATGGGTTCAGGCTGAGGAAGATGGTAAGCCTGACAAAACTCATAGAGTGCACTAACCCTGCTCTTCACACCTTGCTGTTTTGGGACAACACCATTTTCTCCTGGCACAGATTCACTTGGCTGAACTGGACCTGTTACAGGGGTGAACATTAGTATGTATGCCACAGTAGTGATACGTAAATGCAGGAAATTAGAGAGCGTAATAAACTAGTCCTGTAGTTATGTCTAAAAGAGAGGACTGTATCTTCTCTGAAATAGATGTCTAAGCAAAATTATGTCTACGCATTTTTGAGTTTTGAAAATTGCAAAACAACATTTCAAAAACTTCAACTTCCAGTTCAGATCAAAGGATTGTAATCAATGTACAGACTTAAATCATTTAACAATGAAGAACTTGATGATCCTCAAAAAGCTCAGAGGTAATTCCCTTCTCACCCCCTCTCCTCGCCCTCTCACCCTTATAAACCATAGCTCCCTTCTCACTACCATCCCCAACCCCCTCTCACAAGCTGCCAAAAAGGTCAAAGGTAACACCCTCCTTGCCCCCTCTCCTAACCCTCTCACCCATATAAACCAAAGCTCCCTTCTCTCTACCATCCCCTTCCACCACTCACCTATATAAACCATAGCTCCCTTCTCTCTACCATCACCTTCCCCCTCTCACCCATATAAACCAAAGCTCCCTTCTATCTACCATCCCCTTCCCCTTTTCACCTATATAAACCATAGCTCCCTTCTCTCTACCATCCCCTTCCACCACTCACCTATATAAACCATAGCTCCCTTCTCACTACCACCCCCTTCCCCCTCTCGCCTATATAAACCATAGGTCCCTTCTCTCTACCATCCCCTTCCCCCTTTCACCTATATAAACCATAGCTCCCTTCCCTCTACCATCCCCTTCCCCCTCTCACCTATATAAACCATAGCTTCCTTCTCTCTACCATCCCCTTCCCCCTTTCACCTATATAAACCATAGCTCCCTTCTCTCTACCATCCCCTTCCCCCTTTCACCTATATAAACCATAGCTCCCTTCTCTCTACCATCCCCTTCCCCCTCTCACCTATATAGACCATAGCTCCCTTCCCTCTACCATCCCCTTCCCCCTCTCACCTATATAAACCATAGCTCCCTTCCCTCTACCATCCCCTTCCCCCTCTCACCTATATAAACCATAGCTCCCTTCCCTCTACCATCCCCTTCCCCCTCTCACCTATATAAACCATAGCTCCCTTCCCTCTACCATCCCCTTCCCCCTCTCACCTATATAAACCATAGCTCCCTTCTCACTACCATCCCCTTCCCCCTTTCACCTATATAAACCATAGCTCCCTTCTCACTACCACCCCCTTCCCCCTCTCACATATATAAACCATAGCTCCCTTCCGTCTACCATCCCCTTCCCCCTCTCACCTATATAAACCATAGCTCTCTTCTCACTACCATCCCCTTCCCCCTCTCAGCTATATAAACCATAGCTCTCTTCCCTCTACCATCCCCTTCCCCCTCTCACCTATATAAACCATAGCTCCCTTCTCACTACCATCCCCTTCCCCCTCTCAGCTATATAAACCATAGCTCTCTTCTCTCTACTATCCCCTTCCCCTTTTCACCTATATAAACCATAGCTGGCCTTGCGCACGGTGTTGCGCATCAGAGCGTAACAAAAATTATAACGCTAGGTTTATGATTATAACTTTGATCTCGATAAAGCTACACACTTTTTATTTTATTTGGATAACCTTTGTCTAATGTGCATCTCGAATCGAAAATTTGAGATAGTAAAAATTTCAAAAACATTAAAAAATATATCAAAATAAAAACAGTGCCATAAAAACGGGCCGTTTTAAAGCCCATTTTTTATGAACATTGCTCCATCTTTTTGCTAATTAAAAAGAAACTTTTTCTTTTGTAGTTTGATCAATGTCATAAATGGAATGCACTTGAAATTCTCTTTAAGATGCTGTCCTTTTTATAGAAAGAGGAAAAGAAATGTGAACAGACGGGAGCGATAAGCAGCGTTATAATTTTTTTCGACAATAGAAAACACAAAACGTCGAATTACGTCGTGCCTTTTTTTGCCTTTTTTTGCCCTTTTTGCCTTCATCACGCCTTTTTTTGCCCTTTTGCTTTTTGCCCATCGCGCCTTTTTTGCCTTTTTTTGCCTTTTTTGCCTTTTTTTGCCCTTTTTGCCTTATTTTGCCATCGCGCTCTTCCTGCATTTTCATTGTGCTTTTTATCCCGAATATTATAGAAATCTAAAACAATTGCGAATAATATATACTTTTCTAGACGTAATTTCAGAAGAAAGGAATGCCGGTTGATATAATTAAACTCCTCGGGTATTTGTCTACTTTCAGTTCTTGCTTCTTATCTTCTTATGCAAGACAAGAATTCGCCCCGTTCGAGTTTGAATATTGCAAACTTTAAAGCATGGAGAAATATACATTCTATAACGAAAATAATTTTAGAAGCCTAACTTGTTCAATGATAGAGCTCCCATAATCTGAGCTGATAAATAAGCTGGATTAAATTTAGATTTTTTTCATAGCAGGATTCTAGAGAGGCGCGCGATAGGGCAAAAAAAGGCAAAAAAGTGCGCGATAGGGCAAAAAAGGCAAAAAAGTGCGAGATAGGGCAAAAACATGCGCGATAGGGCAAAAGAAGGCAAAAAAGGCAAAAACAAGCTAGGGCAAAAAAATTGCGCGATAGGGCAAAACTAGGCAAAAAAGGCAAAACACTTTTGCAGCGTTCAAATGTTACGCAGCAGTTGTTGATAACTACATAACGTCCATACTTCGACAACAAATATCGATGTTTTCTATTAGATTAGAAAAATAGTATGACTAATTTTAAAAACTACGATAATCAAACTTTTATATCCGAAATTCAGGATACGTATAACGCAATACTTAAGAAATAGCAGTAAATCTAAAACGAAATGTCGAGAAATTTCTTGTTGAGCCAGGCTTGCGCAACACAGTGCGCAAGGCCAGCTCTCTTCTCTCTACTATCCCCTTCCCCCTTTCACCTATATAAACCATAGCTCTCTTCTCACTACCATCCCCTTCCCCCTCTCACCTATATAAACCATAGCTCCCTTCCCTCTACCATCCCCTTCCACCACTCACCTATATAAACCATAGCTCCCTTCCCTCTACCATCCCCTTCCCCCTCTCACCTATATAAACCATAGCTCCCTTCTCACTACCATCCCCTTCCCCCTCTCACCTATATAAACCATAGCTCCCTTCTCTCTACCATCCCCTTCCCCCTCTCACCTATATAAACCATAGCTCCCTTCTCACTACCATCCCCTTCCCCCTCTCACTTATATAAACCATAGCTCCCTTCCCTCTACCATCCCCTTCCCCCTCTCACCTATATAAACCATAGCTCCCTTCTCTCTACCATCCCCTTCCCCCTCTCACCTATATAAACCATAGCTCCCTTCCCTCTACCATCCCCTTCCCCCTCTCACCTATATAAACCATAGCTCCCTTCTCTCTACCATCCCCTTCCCCCTCTCACCTATATAAACCATAGCTCCCTTCTCTCTACCATCCCCTTCCCCCTCTCACCTATATAAACCATAGCTCCCTTCCCTCTACTATCCCCTTCCCCCTCTCACCTATATAAACCATAGCTCCTTTCTCACTACCATCCCCTACTCACAAGCTGCAAAAAAGGTCAACGGTAACACCCTTCTCAACACCTCTCTCCTCACCCTCTTACCCATATAAACTATAACACCCTACTCATATCCTCTTCTGAACACCCTCTCAAAAGTTGCCAAAAAGTCAGAGGTAACTCCCTTCTCACCCACCTCACCCTCTCACAAGCTACCTCCCTCTTCTTATCTGTCCCCCTCTTCTCATCCCCTTCCCCTCTCTCTCTCATCAACCCCCCCTCTCAAACTGATTGACTCTTGAACCAACAACTTTTTATATGCAACCCCAAACCAAAAAGATGTAATACCAAAGCTATCTACAAATAAATCTACTATAGAATAAAATTGCAGGTAGCAGATGTTAAAAAATAAAACTGATACATCCTAACCATAACAACTGAACCATCCTTTAGTGGGGGTAGGGGGAGGGTTTGATGTAATACTTCGGCTCCCACAGGGAGTAGAAGAAAATAAGGCATGCATACCTGGTTCCACAGGGATCCCAAGAAGGACCCCAAGAGCAATCTTGGCACACTCTTTCTTGGCTTCCTGCTTGCTTCTGCCGTAGCCACAATCAAACTTACGGTCACCCACAGTGGCCAGATAAGAGTAGGTCCTGTTGTGATCGGGCCCAGTGTATCCTAGGTCCACAAATTCAACCTGTGCAAGAACATCCAAAGGTTTATAGGAATTGGAAAAAATTCAAAGATAGAGATTTAACAGCCACTGTCAGGGGCCATTTTGTCATCCTAGCAAAGTACTATGTATAAAAATAATCCATTTCTATCAGCTTATTTTGTGAAGCCAATGTGATATCTTCATTTGAATTTGGGTATTGATCTTTGTTTTAAGATAATTATTTAGAGATTTTAGCTCATTATATATGGTTTTTCAATATTAAACAATAACAAAGGTGTTGCTGACAAGGGCTATTTAAGTTAGTTGATTGAATACCTTTTGATTATGTTTCTGCCCAAACTCATTCAGCACACTAACTGGGTGACGCTCCTCTACTGATTTCTTTGCTCCTTTACTTGATTGAGCTGTGAGAAAAATACATAGATTCCTACAGTATTCAACATCCTGTATTCAAATACAATATATCAAAAGTCAAAGCCCTCATTGCAATCAACTCAATGCATGTATACCACAGTTACATATCCTGATTGTGTTGTTAAGCTTGATATGCCATTTGTACACTGTACTCCTCATTAACAGCCACTCACTTGGGAGCTGACAACCACTTGTGAATTAGTACTTTTTTTCCTTTGCTTTCAAGCTTTTTCAAGTATTGTATAATTCTGATTTGTATCAGTTAACTTAAATAAAGAGTACATTTCATGATTGTATGTAGGAGTCTGAGTTTGAGTTAAGTTGAGTTATCTATGTAAGTAATAATGACTCAAAATTCAAGGTCCAAATTCAAGTGAAACTAGACTCTATTTTGTCTAACAGTAGCCTTTTCTCATGAACACCCCCATAATAGCCCTGTTTCAGAATCTCAGTGGTATTTGCTAAACAGATCAATAGAAGCATTATAGAGATGATGACAATATTGAAGTTGAATACTCACGCATCTGAATCTGCATGTTAAAGAGTGTCTTGAGGGCCAGCAAAGCTGCTTCCTTTTTGGCCTTGTTCTTGGTCGAGCCTCTGCCAGACTCAAAGGTTCTGTCCCCAACAGTGGCATTGCAGGAATAGGACCTTTTGTTGCCTGGCTCATTGTGTTGTTTGTCCTCATAGGTTATCTAGAACAATAATTTATTACAAGATTATGTGCTGTCCTAGTGAATTTTATCTTGTGTAAAAAAAGTATGGCTTAAAATTAGTCAACCGTTATTCATAAAGATAAAGTTGCCTCTCTGGTTTTACCAAAAAAGTGATGGTTTGATTTGAGTTAAGACAAATAGCTGCTGAATTTGAGTGTCAAGCAAATGGAAAACAAACAGAAAAAAAAGCTTTAATTTTGTTCTGAAGATATACTGCGAAAAGTTACTAAATTGTGTGTTTTGTTTACAATATAACTTAAATGGAACACGTATCATGTGTTTAAACATTCCATATCTTGTCTGACCCTAGTCATCTTTTGAGTTGTTAAAACACTCTTACAATGCCACCACCACTTGCAATTAATTATTAGAATTAATATAAGGTGCACCTTTAGCTGACTACGCTGACAATATTCATTCAACAACATGACTGGGTCTTTGTCCAACACAACGCCTTTCTGTTCAGAGTCTGAGCCCTCAGGTGCCAGGCCTGGTAGGGATGTCAGCACAGCAGGCTCCTCATTCAAGTAGTAAAGCCCTGTCACCATAGAAACAACTGCTTTGATGAGGAGGAAAATGACTTAAATCAGTAGTTTTAGGGGACGCAATAATCTTGTGAGCGAATTTTTATTTTGTACCATCATCAAATAAGAGGAACAAAACCATCAAATTGTGAGTGTTTCCCTCAGTCCTTTATTAACAGAATGCTACACAGGGCATTGGGGTTTTATCAAATTCCTTCTTCTTGTCAGCTCTTCTGCTACCTTTCCAATTAAAAAAAAAATGTGTGTGAGAGCAATAACTTTCAGTTGTTAAAAAATGATTGATTACTTGCTTTCTCAATATATCATTTGTTTATCAGAGTTATCACTTTTTGCTACAATCTGCCATAATAAGTGAGAAACCAAAACTCTTTTGAGCTGAAAGGTCCAGTAAAACAGTGCTTAGTTGCTGACTTTACCCTCTTTTGGCTCCCAGTTTATCAGTTCCTTCAGGCCAACAATGGCCGCTAGTTTCCTGGCCATTTTCTTCTGAGCACTTCTCTTTGGCCCGAATTCTTGTGTTCCAACAGTGACTTTAGATTCATACAAGCCAGGAAATGAGCAAGGGCTATCTTCAAATTTTACCTAAAGTAAATAGAAAGTATGAAAATAGAAAGAAATGTTGACATTTAAAGTTTTGATGGAAATAATAATATTTAAAATGTATTTTGGAATTTTAACATTTAGATATTATGATTTTTACATAACACTATAGCACAACATGTTATATTGAAAGTAAAAACAAAGAAAATAAGTAATAAAAAAGGTAATTACATAAAAACATACACACATATATAAAACGTGTTAAAAATATGCTTAAGGTAATACCGTACTTAAAAACATTTGTAGTTGCTGGTTTTCAAAAAATTATGCCATTTTGTTATCCTCAAAAAAGCGAATTTAAAATCCTTTTTTCGCAAGAATTCATGAAATGTGAGCTTCAAAACATTGAGCAAAGCACAACGGGGATTGGGATTAACACCTAGTTCACACTTAGTTATGTCCAGCAAACATCTAATTACTTCGAGTTCATATGCAAATTAATCGTCATTCGCCTCCCTGCTCAAGTTTTATTCGAGCTTTTACAAGTCTAGCACTCAAACAAAAGAAGGATTTTCACTTTTATGGGTTCGTTCAAAGCCTTTCAACTTCACCACTCTCTGAAATAAACGATAGAAACCCGCATCTTCCAGCTAGGAAGCTCAGAGGACAAGACTTTCGAGCATAGGTGGCTTTTCAGTTTTTTTAGTTAAAAGCCAAACTATAATCTAGCCAAAACACAACGAACTGACGAAACGTATTGTACAAAGGCGATCCTATGATTTGTTGCTTTGAGCTGTTCGTTTGTTTTCGATGTACAGTAATAAGAGGTCTTGTGTCACTCGATACATGTCTCGTGCTGCAAACTGGAGCAAACCATCCACTCACACCTCGAGTCAGTTTCCCACCAAACAAAGCATGCTGTAGCTCAACCATATAAGGTTTTTAGGCCAATATTAAGGAAAAAATTAGGTTTATTATCGCTTTTTTTTAGTTTCACAGGCTCACAAATATGGTGACACAACAGACTACAAAGAACGAAGACGCAATTCCTGAAAGATTTTAGCGAAAAATCTTGCTGAAGAAGAAGAAGCATGATTTTTTTTATCAGATTTCGCATTTTCCCATGGAATGACTCGAAAATATCTCTCCTATAAACCTGAATAACTTCTTTAACTTATCCTAAAGTTTCATAGGAATTCAGCGTTTTGGGTAGAAGATATCACAGCTCAGCTCCACCCCAGTCTGGCTGAATAAAATTCAAACTTCAAGATGACAACACGCCAAAACATTGGTGGGTAGTGACTAATTTTTACTGCAAATTCCTGCTCTTTTGGTGGTTTATTCATTGTTAGTAGCCAAGAGAAAATAAACCAAGCTAACAAGAAGAAAAGTGCTTCAAAAGTTGAGTTTGGTTTTCGCTCCTTGTGGACAAAGAAGACATGCTTGACGGAACTCCAGAGCTCCGCACCGCATGGCAATTTACTGACAACTGAGCCTTCTGTGGACCTGGTTTAGTCCCTTTTATAGTGCAGCCTGTTGGTCTCGAATATACTTAAAAAACAGCTCTGGTTTCTTATAAATAAGGGAAGAGAGTTTCAGGATATCTAAAGGTTACAGATTAACCCATGTTACCCTCAAGTAAAAGAAACCCTGAGTCCCTTTTCACACAAAGCTGAGTTGATAAAACAGATGAGCTATATTCTGGATGTCTCTCTCCTAACCTGCAGGCTCATCTTCTGTCCATATTCGTTGATCAACATGACGGGATCTTTGTCAGGTGGAGCTGACAGTTGGTTGTTTTTGGGGCGCTGTCGGTAGCGCTGGTTGTACTTCGGGCGGAACCCTGGTGTCCTATGTTGGGGGTGGGGAGCGCCATCGGGTGAGAGGCCAGGAAGGACTGCTGGGATAGGGGAGTACATGGCAAAGGTTCCTGGTTCTGTGGTAAATGAAAAGGAAAGAATTGCTGAAAAACCTCGGAGGTGTGCATTTTGGCCTCCTGGCATTAGTGTTTTAAATAGGGAAAATCAGTCCAGAATACAAGGGACTGACAGAAATGACATGATGTCATGGTTTCTTTAGTATTTCTTCACAGTGCACATGCCCAAGGTATTTCCTTCATGTCAGAAATGCAAAAATCTGGAATAATATTTTGTCAGCTATTTTGATTTCTATTACTAGTGAACCTAACCTTTGAGCTTTATATTGGGTGCATATATTCATTTTTAGTATAAATCTACTCACATACTATCACGAATTCTGCAATTTGATTGGCTCCCGTACTCACTATCTATTGAGTGATAGGTAGCGAGTTGCGAAAAAAATGGTGTTTTTCGCAAAAAAACAACATAAATTATTATTAAAATAGTCAGTTATTCGAAGGAAGTGTGTGAGTAGATTTACACTAAAACAATTAGACTACTCGTTCTCATTTTCTATGTGTCAAAAAGTCAACTCTGTGCTCACGCCTTGTTAACCAACTAATGACTCATAGAAAACTCGAACTCGTAGTCTAATTGTTAAATAACATCTTAGCTTAAAAAGAAACATTATTTTTACATCAATAATAAGAGCTGCTCGAAACTAGGTAAGGAGGGGGGGGGTTGGCAATGTTTACTAAATGAAACCACAATTTTTCAAATAATGTACTCAAATGGTGGAAGTAATAAAAATGTGGGTAATGTGTTTTAATTTTTAAAGTTCAATATTTCTATCACGAATTGTAGAAAATCATAAGCATATTTTTTTAGGGAGAGCACGTGTTTTAATTCGGACTTGTTACGATTTTTGACACAATAGTTTAATAGCTTCAAGTACGATTTTATCCGGGCAATCTTTTATAAGTAAATGGAAAGGAAAAGTAAGAAATAATACTGTTAATGAAGAAAAAAATAAGTTGACGTAATTATTTTATAGAAAACAATTCCGTTTGATAAAGAAAAAAACCCTGAGTCTTTCAACCGTTCAACTATTTCTTGTCATTGCTACCTACATTTCCAGAATTGACGGTAACAAGAATGAATTTTTATAGCATACCTTGAGACAACGCTCTTAGTGCAAGATCAGCAGCAAACTCTTTGGCATCTTTCTTGGTTGCCGCAGTAGCTGCATCAAAACTGCTCTCCCCGACCCGAACTCGGGCGCTGTATTGGGGAGAATGCGATGGGCCGGCGGGAGCAAGCATTTCGTACTCGATTCCTACTCCGTTCATATCACCGTACTCTTTGAGAGCAGCGCGAGCGTTTTTGTTCACGAGATTGCCAAACATTCCTCCAGGTAGCATGAGGGATTGACTGAGCAAAGTCGTGACAAAAATCTCCACTGATTTTTCACTAAGAAGCGAGCTAAAGACGCGGGACTTTTCTCACTGATGTGTTTTCTTACAAGAGCATGGCCGCCGAGAAATGACTCGAGAGCTCCTTACCAGTCTCCCTCAAACGTCACTTGTTGGTGTCCATTTATGGAATTCTGTCATTCTTCTAGCAAAATAACGGGAGCGAGAAAGCATACATTTCCATCGGGTAGTTCGAGGGAGCTATTGCGATATTCTTGGCAAATTTATGTGTGAAACTTTAAGTTGGGTAATTCAACTTTTCTTCACTACTGTCTCTCAGACCAAAAACATTAACATAGGTGCGGCCAGCTAGAGTTCTTTAACAAAAGGGGCAAAATTGAAGAGTTCTCTATAGCAAATAAAATATTGAGTAGCCTATAAATGCCAACATTTTAAATATAGAGGACCGTCTCCTTTCACTATTCCCGGAATGCATTGCACATCATTTTTTTCCCAGGTTTAGAGTTGTCACAAGTTAGCAACTGTCTTAGATGGGCACCTCCATTAAGGACTGTTGTTATTTTAATCATTATTATCAATCCATAAACCTCTCAATTAATTTCAAGCAAACAAAAGTAAATATTTTTTATTGATATAACACTCACACTTTCTGTACTATGTCTATAAATAGTAACACTAGTTTGTGAACAAGAACCATCTGCATATTTCTAGCTCAAATGTTGAGCAATATAATTTAATTTTGTTTATATTATTTATATATATGGAGGAATGAAAACTTTTCAATAATATTACTACAAAACAAAACTGAAGTGTATACAATTTGTCCAAATGAAGGCATGCCACACTATAACCATTGCTCTTGGCCCCCATGCCTCATAACAATGCCTTATAAACAAGGGTTTCTCTTCAGCCTTTGTGAAGTCATAAGACTGTGCAGGGGCAGATCATGGTATTCCAATAAGTGGTGGACAATGCAAGGATTTTAAGGAAGGCAGGGCTGGAATTATTTTCAATCCAAGGATTTTCTCTCTGAAAGGAGGGCCAGGGCCCGCTGGACCCACCTATAGAAATTCTGACTTTCATCCCATGCTGTACATAGCAATATAGTTGTGGGTGCTAATGATTGCATAAAAAAAAAAAACAAATCCCCCTCAAGACTAGTATCTTTAAATAAGCCTTAAGAAAAATAACAAATTTTGCCATCTTTCTTCTAAGCCTTTCTATGGTTTTCGGTCTGTTTGTGCATGGTATTGACTCTGGGCTATCTTGAGAAGTAAGAGGATGTTAGCCGAGGCTCTGTAAACAGTCTTGGGCGTGGAAGTTCTCCAAACATGTCCTCCGTGTTGTTCTGGACACTTCGTGCAAGTGCTTTCATTGATTCCCCAATCTTGTCTGGTTCTGGCATTGCAAACTAAAATGAACAAGATAAAGTATTAAAAGTTTGTTAGATTTGAGGCAGGTAAAGATGTCTTCTTATTCTTTCCTCCAGAAGACACCATGCCCAATGCAAGTTATATACTGTATATATATTTCAGGGGCGTACGCAGGATTTTAACAAGTTGCAGTCAAAGCATTCAGAAGCTAAATGAGGGCGTGACCGCTCATCCCGCATCCCAGTGAAGATTTCATAGCTTCCGCTTTTGGGTTTGAAATCAACGTCAGTGTGTCAGGCTTTTGAGAATATTACACGATCCTCTGTCACCCTTGATCTGAAATAGGACTTCAGTCATCGAGTGACACGACATAACAATATGTTTGGAAATAATCTGTAGACTACCATGAATAAGAAAATGATACTTTTTCTCCTCATCCACATGTCTAAAACATTTGATTTTTTCCCCTCGTTATGCAAATAAGATCGCCAAATTTTTTTTGCAGTCCAGTGACTGCAGGCCTATACGCTGCGTACGGCCTATAAGACTGCATGCTCTGATTGTTTCGCTATCTCGGAATAATGGGTCAGTATTCACTGCTAAAACTCTGAGTCGATTTGTGAAATTAGCATAGAAAAACTTGTTTTTAATTATCCGAAATTATCTAGCGTTCACATTAAAAGGGCATTTTGCTAAAATTGATTTAGATTCTTTGTCCTTTACGGGAACATGGCTTCAAACTCCCTGTGTTTTGACAGTTTCCTGCCGAAATAATTTTGCAATGCACGTGACAAATTCCAAGTTTGCTGAAATTTCATTTGCGATAAACAAATGCAGCACATCCTCAATTTATACGAAGGCAAACGACAAGTTACTCAAAGTTTAGGCCTGCATAACTTATCCACAATCAAGAGAAGAATTTTAGTAAATGTACCATATCGTCTGTGGAGGATTCAAAGTGAAATAAATAATTTCTGCAATCAAATTCATGAAAAACAACATGTGAAATGGGACTAAATTAGTCTACAAAATAACGTTGGTCAAAATTCTGCGATGTTGGAATGTTTGTTTTGCAGGACTAATCCTGAACGTGTTTTGCGCGAACCCATGCACATCTGTCAAAATTAATTTGTTCAAATTTATTACAATGGCCTCACGGAACATTATTATTGCCGCCATTGCGTAGAAGCTACGAGAGAATATTTTCGCAAGTCAGTGGCTACACGTAGGCTACAAGTGTATTGTGTGACAGAGGAAAAAAAAATCCTTTAAGAAACCTGAAGCACAAGTGAGTGCTCACCTCCTCCTCGTCTTCCCAGGAGTGGGGTTTCCTCACAATAGTTGGCATGGAGATAGGTACTGACGAGGAATATTGGGAAACTGGTTGAGGTTTCTTTCTTTGTATGTAGATATGCCGGGGAAGGGCAGGTTCTTCATTCTGGAAGCTGTTGTCTGGAAGAGATATAGACAAGTTGAATTTAGGAAATCTACTATCATACGAAATCCCTCTTCTTCCACAAACAACCATTTCAGCATGTTGTGATGGTTGGCTAATTGGTAGTCATGACATTATCTTTTTGCCTCAGTGGGCATTACAGAACTGCATTATGCCCTATAGAAAATTTTCATGACCAAAAATGTGATCTTATTAAACTTGATCATTTGGTGATGCTGGGAAGGATATAACTTCAGCTTTAGCGCATTGACCTCATAAAGCCTTGGACGATACACCAAAGCCTCAGTTTGGCATTTCACTGTATGATCTAACTCTCAGTTATTAAGTAGTTAATATTGGCTAAAAGCATTTTGTCTGCTTAAAATGCAAGCCACGTGACATGACACTTACCACTACTACTGATTTCATCCTCTTCTGACTCAAAGAACGGTTCACAGTCATCTGTAAACCCGTCCAGTGCAAACAAGGGGTCAGCATCAGCTGTCGCTGGCTTGGCGCTTTTCTGTCCAGGTCTGGGCGGTTTCCTCCTGACACGATGAATGTTACTTTGCAATGACGGTGATCCAACTTCAAATAAGGGTCTAGCAGTGTTAACTTGGGTGATGTGAACTTGGTTGACATGTTTTGGTGTTTTTAGTAGGTTCAGGGGACCTTCGTGACCTGGTGAATGGAAGATGTTTGCTCCAATTGTCTCTGGTGTCTCAAACATTGCTTCGTGCAAGGAGCTCTCCATTGTCTTTTCCTGGGCTTTACTGATGACCCTGGAAAATACAATATATATACTGTAAGAATGTCCATTAGATACCTGTGAGCTAGATGTTGAGCTAGATTGTGCCCCTGTTAAAGAAGGCCGATCACACTCCAAGTTTTAGCTCCCCAGAGTCATACAGAAGCAAATTTCAATTGACAAATTCAATCAAGTATCTGATATATTTTTAACCAAATATTCTGAATAAAGTGTCAATGAATTTTTATATGTACAAAAGAGTGGCTGAGTAGCCAATGCCTAACCTGTAAACAGAAGATTTATCCTTCAGCGCCTGGGACTGCAAAGCCATAAAGTTCTGCTGTTGTTGCTCAGTATATTGCCTGTGCAAAAGACACAGTAAGGGTTTGGTGAGGAAAGATGTCAATAATTAAATCTACAATACTAAACTGAGGTCAACAAGTTTATTATCACCCCTTAGTATACTACATGTATGAAGTACAAAATTCTGTCAGTCAACTCCCCTAATATTTTTGCTTGATTAACTAAAGTACTGCAGTTCAGTTTAAACATATGCATTAAGATTACCCATTATGGAAAAATAAACAAGCAAAATAATAGGACAACTCCATAGTAATCACACAGCAAGAAGACATGAGTAAGCCCAAGTGACCGCACTCATATTCACCAGTTTTACAAATTTTAAAGATTTGGGTCTCTCATTATTACGCAAGCTTACTGTAGCCTTAAGATGTGCCACACTTAATAAAACTGTAATCCCCTAATTCTAAAACCAAAATCCAAAGTCATTTGCCTACAGTACCCTAGAGATAATTAGTGATGTCAATAAGCTGAATTACCAGGTGAGTAATGCAATACCTTATTCTCTCCTTCATTGCTGCCTCTTCAGATTTTAGATACTTTTTAAGAGCTTCCTGTACACTTGCCATGGCAACTGTCACAGAATCCTGACCAAGTAATAACAGATTATTTCCTGAAAGAGATAGGACATTATGATGCTGTTATATTCCAATTCTTTATCATCCATTTGTATAGGCTATAGTATTGTTTATTCTAAATTATAAAATTTGATATACTTGCTTTTTTCTTTACTATTAATTACAGTGTGTCATCACTTATCAATCATTGTCAATAAAATAAACAACAACCCCCCTTAACATGACATCTTTTGCTAAATAACTGTAGTTCTCCTTCTCATTTTATATGAATTCCAAGCTGAAATGTTTATCCCCCAAACAACAGCATGAAACAAGCAATGATTATTCTAGGAACAAACACATGTGTTTGCAATTCAACACTAAAGTATAACAGCAACCAAGCAAAGATTGTGAAAAAAGTTGTATAAATGCATTGAAGTCATACAAATATCCAAATGACCTAAAAGCTCACAACAACACTTGAACTTCTAATTAACAAGAAGAGTTTAACTAGACGAGATACCAATTTCAACACACAAGTATTTGCCTGCCTTTGAGCATTAGCTGTCCGATCTGCTTGTTGAAATAAAGTACCCAAAAAAAGCTGTTAGGGGACATGACAGGAAGTTGTGGTGAAAAGATTGAAATGATGACAATAGGAAAGAGAAGGAAATGATGTCAACTGCTATAGTTTAAGGGCAGACATTCAAGACTTTAACAGGAAGTAATACTTCTCATCATGTGCAAAAACAAGGTCAAGCCTAGGCAACATTTAGCAAGCAATGTGACATAGTGCACAATTTCTGACTGAAGGCACGATACATACGATGAAGCAAGCTAATAACCATGTTTTGTTCAAAGCAGGGTAACAGATGAGATAGTAAAACATGTCCTTGTTTATAGAAGAAAAATCCCTGTATCACCCATCAATTGGTAATTTCACAGAATATTGCTTATACAATAATCCCCTAGTTTTCTATAATTTAACAAATGAAGATTTAAAATAAAATACCCATACTCTGTGGAAATTTCAGAAGTATTAGATTGTAGCTCAGTAACTGAATATAAGATGACTGTCAAGTTGTACCATGATCACTTGATTGATACACATGATACAGTCAGTTAAATGTTACTGAGATGTTAGAAGATGGTTTTACCTTCATGGCTTGACTCTGCTTCATGTTGCAGTAAGATCTTGAATGGCAAGGAGAAATTCTTTGAACTGCTTCTCTGTCTCAAGACCTCTGGGTCACTCTGAATAGTCAAGAGATGTCAAAATTTATGGAGCTGTCATTTGAAGTCATGAAGTGCATTGTCTTTGTTCCAGGGAATTGTCATGCAATGGCTTTAACCCACACGTAGGCACCAATTCACAATTATAATGACAAGATAAGGGCTAAAAGTGTATGACATAGGTGCACCTGGGCAAAAAGTCTTTTTTATTTTTTTATCAACAAAGCACAAACTTTTAGTCACAAAGAATCTAAATGTGATGAATAGATGAATACAGACGTTAAGTCGGTTGTAGCCTTGCAGCACAATGGTTACATTTTTTTAATCTTTTTAGGAATATTACCACCAACTTAAAAGCATGAAAATATTTTTATTCTCTCTTTTACAATTCTAATGTTATGCAAATTTGTCCTATTACTTTGTGGCGTCATAATAAATTAAAGCAGACATCAAAATCAAATGATGGTTATAACTTGGGGTATGGCAGGGGTTGGACTATAAGCTTATTGTAAATAATGCATTAGGTACCTCTAAGCTCTTGTTCACCAAGACACGATCATAACCTTTTACAGAGTGCAAAGCATAGCAATCCATGCTACAGTTGAGACAACTATAAACATCCCAGTCCTCAACTCTGTTACTCCGTATCAGGCTTTCTACTTCCTGCAGGAAAACAATAAAATCAAGGTACACTCATTTCTGTGTAATAATATTATTTTTTGTTAGCGTTAAATTTATAAGTTTTAACCACTTGAGAGCTTTCTTCTTATTAATGCGAATTGGAGAAGAGAATGACATATTCAGATAAATGTCTATCGCGCAGTAACAAATAAGTTAATACAAACATCACATATTTTTTAGGCCTGTGTGATATCAAAAGCTGATGCAACAATCACTGTACCTCCTAATAAATTATTATTCAGGCTGATTTAAAGAAGAAAAGCACTGCTGAATCTTAGGCACCTATTTGAATCAAACAAAAATTGTTTTCTTTAGAGGTCATGTCATAGACGGAGATCATATAAACATAGAGAAGATTGGAATTGTGTTCTGATGAAAAGTTTTCGGGAGGATATCTGTGAGTCCTTCGAAGGTTTTTACGGCTTGAAATTTTGCCAGCAGCCCCTTGCCCTAGAAGACCCCACCATTATCTTGAGAAGAATTTCTCGTGTACGAACATATTGTGCTAGTTTGATGACTACAATTACCATCTTTATGCCGCCAACAGCTAGCTCAACTTCCAATAACTTGCCCGCGAAGAAGACATTAGTGCAAGATTCGGACACGAAGTCTTTTCCTTCTGTCTCACGCGATGCGTTTGTTTGAACGTGCACGGTAATGTTCAAGCACTCGCACTTTAGCTTCGACATTTTGGAAGCTTGTGCAATTGCAAAAGATGGGAATTCTATAAGGAAGTTTCGTGCAAACACAATAAATTCCCTCTAGTTGGCACACGACCTAAAAGACACCAAAGTCGCACTTTAGCGGGTCTCATGATAGGATCTCGTGACTACTCGCCTCATTATCTCGACCAATCAGAGAGAAGATACCAACAAGAGAGCCCGAATGACGTCATTTATGCAAAGCTGCTAAAGCGCTACGTTTGACTGCACGTACTGTAAAAGTAAAATTACTTTGCCATATTGAAGCCGAAGGTGAACCACATTCAACCTTTTAATTATATCTGATTAAAAAAAAAAAAACAAGAGAAAAAAAATGGAATGTTTTGGGCTTTTTTATAGAGATATATAAATGTATTTTTGAATAATCATTGTGTTGTGTTTATTGGGTGTTTATTCTATTCATCGCTGTTAGTTATGACTATTTCAAGAGAAGTAAAAAAGTAATGTATTTGCTTTGCTTTAGCTGAGGGGAAAATATCCTAATACTTTAATTTCAGGCGAAAAACAAGCAAAATGTTATGTGGGCTTCTTTAGGAAGCATGGTCGATACATGTTCGGTACAATGCGAATCCAAGTCAATACTAATTCGGCAAGTTGTCGTGTAAATATACACACAAAGCGAGAAGGGCGGCCGGTAATGCGGACGACAGGACAAAACATTAGAGAAAACCCTTCGAATTGAAAGGCGTTCAAAACTATAAGGTAATCGAATGTTCTGCTGTAAAATATACATTAATCTGGATTGGGAATGATAGTTAAAAAGGGATTTCTCTTGCTTATAGACAGTTTTTGCTTGTGTGCCTTTTATGCCGAATTGCCAGTTAGATATGGCCGAATTTTGGCCAGCAACGCGCTTCACCATAGATCGGACGAATCGGAATTTGAGGATTGTTTCGTTGTACATACACCCAGCAGGTTCACCACAATTTTATTGAGATACCGAAAAATATTAATCAATCGAGTTTTTATTCAAGTTTTCCGTGCAAGTGGTCCATATTCTTGGCCGCAAATTCGCTTTTTTTGTTTTACTTGATATGTTTCCTTTGTTCTCGCAACCAGCTGCTGTCACGACGCGAAATAACGAATGATGTCTCCTTTCTCTCAGGTTAAAGGGGCTGAAAAATACTATCGAACTCGGAGGATTAGGGTATGGAAGTAAATTTATGCCCTTCGTACAGTTTTGGACAAGCTTCGTGCAGTATTGACAGCGAGATCGAGAGCGCGTTCAACCGAGAGGAAACCTTAGAAGTCGTGGAACTCGGGCTAGACCAGTGTGTGGCGGTGGTTTGTTGTGAGGATGGAGAAACGGAATACACTACGGTTACTTCAGAAATCAAAAGCAATTTTCCACAGAGAACTGATAATAGAGAATCGTCATTGACACAGTATGACAGTCCAAAAATAGACGAGGATTCTAAATCAGAAAGCCCGCCCAAAAGGGATCATCAACAATCACCATCAACAATGTCAATAAAAAAATTCAAGCTATGGTCAGAAGAACAAATGAGAATGGCGATTGAACATGTTCTGAATGGGATGAAAATTCGGGCAGCTGCTGAAAAATTTAAGGTTCCTAGATCTACCCTTGGTGATAGACTTTTGATGGCAAAATATGGTTGTCGCAAATTAGGGGTAAAGCGATACACTCAACAACACAAACCTGGCCTGGGAGTGGAAGAAGATAAATATGATGGAAATATCGAAAGGACATCAGCTTCTGTTGAACAAACTTTGACAAATGAACCGTTACTTGTACCAAAGCAATCATTTTTTAGTAATGGTTCCATTGACTCACCGCTACAAACTTCTAAGAACACTGGTGATGATAGAACTAGCACCCCTAATGATCCAGAAACATCGTCGTCTGGCCCAAACAAGCCTCACCTAATAAAACTTATACATGAAACATCTTTAATGCCTCTTCAGCAATCTGATGCTAGTTGCTTGGAAAGAAATGTAAAGGCGCCAATAACTGTTGACAATCTGATGAAAAGAAAGGCCCAAGAGGTAAATGACTCTCCTGATGTACCTAAGAGAATAAGGTTGTGGAAGGGGGATGATATGAAGGCAGCAATTCATGCAGTAACTAAAAATGGTATGGCTGTAAGAACAGCTGCAAAGGCCTATGGCATTCCTAGGACTACTCTGAAGCAATATATTTGCAAGGACAAACAAGAATCACAGTCTGCCTTGACTTTGAAAAAATGGTCAGAGGAGAAAATGGAACAAGCTCTTGTGGCAATAAAAACAGAGGATATGCCCATCAGGGTGGCAGCAAGGAAATTTCAGATCCCTAAAAGCACTCTCTATGACAGAGTGAACAGGGGCGATGAAAGCATCGACCAAAAAATTGTGGGTGTAAAACTTGAGCATGAAGATGAAGAATTAAGAAGTAATAATAAAAGTGCCAAACTGGTAGCTAACAACAGTGAAAACAATATGGAAAAGGAAAATATAAACATGCATTCCTCTGCCATTGATTCTAAAATCAGTGAGAAGGTCAAAGACTACATTAGTGATGAAAGCTTGACAGACTTGGATAATTCACAGAACAAAAGTTCCGTCACTGTCCATGGAGATCTGAACATGTCTGACAATTTACTGGCTGTGAGCCCACCCCCTAGCAAAGAAGCAGAACCTAAAAGTGTACATGGTGAACAACTTTCAGACAATTTTATGGAAGGCTCATTGGGTGATGACAGTCATAAGACTGTTAAGGAAAAGTGTCCAAATTATATAACCCCAGCACAGCATTCCAAGAATGATAATCATTCTCCATCGTTTGGCACTTCCTCTGCTGCAATCTGCAATCTTCAAGGTTCAATAACTGCTGACAGTCCATGCTCATTATCTGCACCTTCCCTTCCACTAGTACACAATGAGTTACCAGTCATTAGTAGTGTGTTTTCACTAAGTAAGCTTAACATGCACAAAGAGCCTGGGAATGAACCAGCTGAAAACAAAGATTTCATACAGTTAACTTTCAAGGGGGAGAGAAAGAGGTGGACTGAGTTCTCAATGCAGAAGGCAGTGAATGAAGTACTGAATGGGTCTTGTATCCGTGTTGCAGCCTCTAAATATGGTGTGCCAAGGTCAACCTTAGGTGACCGCGTTTTAACAACACGTAGAAACAAGTGCTTGCCAAAGAAAAAAGTGAATATAAAAGCAGTTGTAATTAAGGAGGAACCAAATCCATCTAAAATAGAAAGCACCAATCAGTTGGGAGGTAGAATGTCAAGTGAAGCATCTTGTGATAAATCCTCCCCAGGAGAGCACACTGGCAATAAGAGTCCTGACCTGACAAGCCACACTATATGCTCACCATGTGAGTTTAATGATGACAAGAGAGGTGCTATGACCGGTAACTCTACATGCTTTACAGATGGGTATAATGGTGACAAGTGTAAAGACGCAACAAGTGACTCATCATGTTCTTGGGATTCAGGGAACAATACTTGCTTCCAAGAAGAAAGTAGAAAATCAGGCCAGCTCAAGAAAAAGCTGAAAAAATGGTCAGAGGAAAACATGGAAAGAGCCATTGATGCAGTTGAACGTGGGATGCCAGTGAGGCTTGCTTCAAAACAGTTTCATATTCCTAGGACAACACTTACATGTAGACGGCTCAGACGAGAGAACCGTAAAGTTCTAGGTCCATCCCCACACCTCACAAGAGAAGATGAAGATCGACTAATCAGCTTTATCAATCACTGTGTTAGCTTTGGATTCAAGAATTATAACAAAGTGACTAGGATGCTGGCAGGGGAAGCCGCTTACTGGTACGGTACTTGGAATCTAACTCTAAATGGCCTTCCCTCTGAGGAGTGGTGGGATGCGTTTTGTCACAAAAACAAACACAGCTTACAGAAAGCAGTACTGGCAAAGTCTCCTGTTGATCCCTCTCAAACAGAGATTGACATGTGCATTAACTCATTTTTCAACAAATTTCATACAGTGCTAGAAGGTAGTGAGTTTCACAAAACTTCGCTTGTTGACTGTGCAGAACACATCTTCACTGTCTGTGAATCCAAGTTTGATGTTCATCTGATGTGTGCAGGGAGCTCAGACAATTTTGTTCCAAAGCTCCCTAGCTGTGACAGATTTGTCTCTACCATTTGCTGCGTGAGTGCTTCTGGTACCAGTATGCCACCCATGTTTATATACCATAGTGTTGATGGAAAACAAGCTATGAACGCTAAGGGGCCAGCCGGCTCCATTCACTTTGATCACAAGGTTTATGATTTCTCAAGGCAAGGAATTGACTTTTACTTTCCATGGTTTAAAGATATTTTCCTGAAGAATGCACCAAATGTCAGACCTCTAGTCCTCTTAGTTGATCCAAACATGGCATTTATCACACCAGAGCTTATCAAGCTTGCGCATGAGAACAGGGTCATCCTTCTTTGCCTTCCAGAGCTGTTCACTCACATTGTACAACCCATAAGCCTTACCGTCCTCCCAGCCCTAAGAGGAGGGTTCCTGTTTTCACCCTCGTGTCCCAAAGATGTGACCTTTGGTAATTTCTCAGAGTGTTTCAGTTCTGCATGGTCCTTCAGTGTGAACTCTTCTCTCATAAAGGAAGGGTTCAAACAAGCAGGAATTTGTCCTTACAAGAAAAAGAAATAAGTTTTAAGCTTTCTCTTAACAACTGTACTGTAGATAGGATTTCAGCATGAGTTCACAGTGATTGAACAAGTCATTCTTACCCAGACAAGTGCATGTGGAACAATGGCCCATAGATATCAGCAGGAGTGGGGTGAGGGTGGGGGGGGGGGGGGGGGGAAGGGGGTCATTTTCTTTAGTGGACAATTGTAAGGAAACAGATTATCTCTCCTGGGTATGTTCCTTAGAAATCACTGCTGATCTGGATCTTCTTAATTCTATTGTTATTTATATTTATTTTACTAGATAGACAAGTAGGATTGACTGCCATAGAAACATATTAAAATCTAGAATCTGTAAAACCTGTTATCTGCTTAATTAGATGTCAATGTTCCTTATATTAAAGTCTTGATTACCAGCTGTTTCTCTAAGTTCACAGTACGTGCCCTCTCTCAGGATCGTATGACAACAATGCCTGATGTTGGCTGGAAATGGCCAAAATCTTGAAATCTTGTATTTTTGGTATGAGGGATCTTGTTCTTTCCTTCTTTGCCTCCGAAAGAGAGTTCTTTGGGAGAACCCACAAAAACCAATGGCTTTTCAAGCATTTGTAATAATTTTTATCAAACAGTACAGCACAAAGATTTAAGTTATATTGCTTAGTGTATAGCGTAAATACAAACTTGGTCAGTTTGAGAGAAAACATTTGCAATGTCAATCCACCAGGGTACACTATATCCTTATATGTAAATACATTCTGATATGGGTCATGTTACAAAATAATTATTTTTTTTAATTATTGATTTAAAGAGTTTAAATAATGATAGTTATATATATATATTTACTAAAGCAAATTGTATTTAAAATAGTAGATAGTGTGACAACAATAAAAGTGTTGAATCTGGTACTTGTTCTCCTTCTGACTTATCCCTTTGAGTGGTTTTCATAAACCTGTGAAACAAAGTGTAATACTCTAAGTGTATAGTCAACCAGCATGAAAGAGGGTAAAGACTGTATTGTACTTGTTTTAAATGAGTTGAAGTATTTTTCATTGGTTCATTAAAATTTCTTAATTAATGAGGAATATGTTCAAGGTGTTTTCTCATTTCAACTTGGTGCATACCACCCAGGAATTGCAGAGGGGGGTGCAGTCATTGGTATCATATGGAATAGGAATATTCAGTAAGAAATTACCCACGTTTCGTAAGCATAGGGGGCTCACGCTCATGCAAGGAAGATTAACCACATCCTACCACCTCCCTGTTGTCTTTTGTATTATCCACCTGACAAAATCAACTCCCAAAATTATTTTTCATGGTGTTACTGACATCCCAAAAAGCGTGTTACTGTACACAGCCAAAAAAAAAAAATGATTGGTCAAGGTATTGTAATTGCATACAGACTACTCCATTTTCCCAGACGTTTTTGATTGCTTCCCGGTTAGGTCATGAAACTAGGTCATGGGCTTCCTGTGTTAAGACTAGCGGTCGTCCCCTTAAGGAAGAAGGCGGAGGTAAATATGGCGACACATAAACCTGATCTTGTGTGCGATAGATAGCTCGACTGATTTGTACGGAAAATGAAACTGTCTCCGAGGGTTATCCCAGGGGCGCTACATGCACAAAATAAAGGGGCCTGTGATTGGTAGGTATTTACAATTTGAGTCGTGTTAGTATCGTTGATAAGTCTTCAGCATTGTCTATGGTATCATTGTTGTGAATCAGTACTCACAGAAGAGTGATTGATCAGGAAACTGTGAAAGTAATATAATTTTTTAATACATTAAGCTTAGTTACAGTTAAGTATGTATGTTTACTTTATTCAAGCCTAGCTTACTTACTTATCTTATGAATGTGTTGTGTTTTCACAAAGGTTGTCAGTGCGAATGGTAAATGGCTTATGGGTACTAATCATTTGTAAAATTAAAGGTGTTAAATAAAGTCCAGCAATATCAAAGCCAATAATTGTTAACCTTATACGGATATATATTTTTTAATTATCCATATTCTTCGAGACGCATGGTTACTTTTGGTCGTAAAACTGCCATTTGCCAATTGCCATTATTTGCCATTAGCACTGACAACATTTATTGAAAAAGGTTTACATGATTTGCCGCAACAACCAAGTTGAACCCTACTCAAATAGATACTGCACATACTAGAATAATTAATTGAGACTGATAATTAATCACAATCAAATGAAATTGATAATAATCACTGATTTTAATATTATTAATTACCCCAGGGGGGTACTCCCTATATCCATCGGACATGGATCGTCGTCGTATCTTTTAGGGTGTAAGTTTGGAGCCTTGGGTATCTTTTAAGGGGTGAAAATGAGAATGCCCAGATTTTTTAACTCGGTATCTTTTAGGGTGCAATTATAGCCATCGCTCATCTAACTTGCAGCTCATGAAAGAGCGTTAAAATGTGTCAGTCAAGATCAATTAAGATCACTAACCAGCAAAAAAATCACAAACATTGGTTTGAGGGATCTTTTAGGGGGTAAATTCATGCCTAACCACGCCCACTTTAGTATCTTTTAGGGTTGTTTAAAAAAAAATCCTGACGATGATCCCCCTCCGTTTAATATTGTGGTACCCCTGTAGCTATACCCTTCTGTGCAGAGCTTTCTGCGAACAAAGGAAACAAGCAGACACAGAAAGCTCTGACAGGAGGGGTAATGTAGCTGTGACCTTTTTCAATTGGCTATTTTTATCCTAGAAATTAACACCAATCACCAAGGTTCTGCCACCATGAATCTCATTAACAGGGTCTGGGAATTCTTACCGATATTTCTGTCTCCGAAGAGAAGTTGTAGAAACTATGAATTGTTTGAACGACACAAAGGCATGTGGGGCTGATGGTATATTAGCTATAAGTTATTGAAGTTATGTACCTCGGGCATTTCCAATGCTCTAACATGCCTGGTTAATTGTTTGAACGTCGCAAAGGCATGTGGGGCTGATGGTATTAGCAATACGTTATTGAAGTTATGTACCGTGGGTATTTCCAACGCACTAACACCCCTGGTTAATTTATCTTTGTCCACTGGTCAGTCTCCTAGTCAATGGAAATTGGCTAATGTTCTTCCCTTGTTTCAACGTGATAACCGACAGTTAAAAGAAAATTATTGTCCCGTTTCGCTTCTGGGTATTCTGTCTTTGGGCTATTGTTTAAGCTCGAGCAGTTAGGTATTGGGGAAACTTTGTTGAAATGGTTTAGAAGTTTTCTAAATGAGAGAAAGCAGAGATTTATGATTGAGGGGTCCCACTCGTCTTGGAAGGAAATCAAAGCTGGTGTGCCTCAGGGTCCATCCTTGGTCCCTTATTATTCTTAATTTAAACAAACAATATTGTTAAGGATCTCAAATCCAATGCTTTCCTTTTTGCGGATGATACTCTTCTTATTGAGGAAGTTTCCACTCCCGAACAGACAGCTGTTACGTTGAGCAGCGATTTAAAGACAATTTCTGCCAGGGCTGATAAATGGTTGGTCACTATGAATTCCTCAAAAACTTAATCTATGGTATTTTCTTTGAAGAAGGACAAACTATCACATCCCGATCTTTTTATGGACAACAAGGCCATTGAAGCCATCGAATCGCAAGAGCATCTTGGTGTATCACTTTGTAGTGATAAAATCCACCAAAATGTTTGAAATTTGTTTTTTACAGACAAACACTAGGAACCTTATACAAACCCCTCGTTAGATCTAATTTAGAATATGCCAGTGTCGTATGGGACGGGTGTACATTGGGTGATTCGGGTTTACTTAAAAGTCTACAGAGCGAGGCTGCTAGGTTAATTACTGGAGCAGTGAAAGGTACTAATAGAAGTGCCCTTCTGAATGACGCCGGCTTGTTGAGACTGAATGATCGGAGAAGAAATGCACAAGTTAATTTTAATGTATAAAATGGTAAACGGGCTGGCGCCAGCTTATCTGCGTCCCTCTGTCCCTCCTCTGTAGGTCAAGTTTCTACTTATTTACTTAGAAACAGTACTAATTTAAGTCTACCCTATGTGCGTACTGATAAATAAAAAAAAAAATTCCTTATATTCTACTGTCTTTCTTTGGAATTCTATACCACAAATGTCTCGCGATAGCATTTCAACTTCTGCTTTTAAAAACGTATTATTAAGAAACACATTTAATAAACTAGAGGTGAATAAGTTATTTAACCTCGGTGAAAGATACCCATCTATTTTACACACTAGATTACGTTTAAAACATTGTGGTCTGAATTATTACCTTTATATGATTAATTGTAAAGATTCTCCTTCATGTAATTGTGGGGTCTCTAGAGAGGTGTCTTAAATTTTCTTCTTGAATGCCCTCGTTTTGCTGCTCAATGTTCTTCGCTGTTCACCTCCATTGCATTAATTGACGAAGGAATTTGGGGAACTTGAAATGCTTTGCTGCAGTTCAAACCTTCATAATGGATACCAATTGTTTTCTCATTGATTATTATTTCTCATGTAACCCCCAAGTACGTATTCGTGTTCGACCTTGAGTGTATAGTCTGTAAAACAAATAACAAAAGTCCCCTTGATGTGCTCCTATAGCTCTTGGGATAATTGTAAGTAAATATTGTTTAAAAAAAAAACAATCACTGTGAATAGATGCAAATTGTTTTAGATAATTGTCAATCAATGTGATAGTTGATGGTTTGGCAATACCAATTGTGAATAATCAAGCATTTTTTGATGACTTATATTGATTGATTTCCAATGATCAGCTGTCATTGATTTATTGTATGGTGGTTGATTTCGGTGGTTAGTCTATTTGAAGCATTTTTCTTTGACAATTGTGGAGAGTTAGCTGTTTTTTAAAGGTAAAATAATTAATTTATTATTCATTTTGTGTATTTTTTCTTCATGCTTTCTTACAAGGAAGTAACATAACAATTATTTCAACTCATTAATTCTCTTGTTGATTCTTGTTTTCCCAGGGGCTGGCAGTCCGTGGTAGCATATGGTTGTCATAACCATGTTGTGGTTTTTGACCCCAAGTCAATGCAGGTTATCCAGGTTCTTGACCTGCATGTGGCTCCTTGCACAAGGGTAGGTTATAAGTCTTTAATAAACACCCTGCTCCTTGCACAAGGGTAGGTTATAGGTCTTTAATAAACACCCCGCTCCTTGCACAAGGGTAGGTTATAGGTCTTTAATAAACACCCTGCTCCTTGCACAAGGGTAGGTTATAGGTCTTTAATAAACACCCTGCTCCTTGCACAAGGGTAGGTTATAGGTCTTTAATAAACACCCTGCTCCTTGCACAAGGGTAGGTTATAGGTCTTTAATAAACACCCTGCTCCTTGCACAAGGGTAGGTTATAGGTCTTTAATAAACACCCCGCTCCTTGCACAAGGGTAGGTTATAGGTCTTTAATAAACACCCTGCTCCTTGCACAAGGGTGGGTTATAGGTCTTTAGTAAACACCCTGCTCCTTGCACAAAGGTCAGGTTATAGGTCTTTAGTAAACACCCTGCTCCTTGCACAAGGGTAGGTTATAGGTCTTTAATAAACACCCTGCTCCTTGTACAAGGGTAGGTTATAGGTCTTTAGTAAACACCCTGCTCCTTGCACAAGGGTAGGTTTTAGGTCTTTAATAAACACCCTGCTCCTTGCACAAGGGTAGGTTATAGGTCTTTAATAAACACCCTGCTCCTTGCACAAGGGTAGGTTATAGGTCTTTAATAAACACCCTGCTCCTTGCACAAGGGTAGGTTATAGGTCTTTAATAAACACCCCGCTCCTTGCACAAGGGTAGGTTATAGGTCTTTAATAAACACCCTGCTCCTTGCACAAGGGTAGGTTATAGGTCTTTAATAAACACCCTGCTCCTTGCACAAGGGTAGGTTATAGGTCTTTAATAAACACCCTGCTCCTTGCACAAGGGTAGGTTATAGGTCTTTAATAAACACCCCGCTCCTTGCACAAGGGTAGGTTATAGGTCTTTAGTAAACACCCTGCTCCTTGCACAAAGGTCAGGTTATAGGTCTTTAGTAAACACCCTGCTCCTTGCACAAGGGTAGGTTATAGGTCTTTAATAAACACCCTGCTCCTTGTACAAGGGTAGGTTATAGGTCTTTAGTAAACACCCTGCTCCTTGCACAAGGGTAGGTTTTAGGTCTTTAGTGAACACCCTGCTCCTTGCACAAAGGTCAGGTTATAGGTCTTTAATAAACACCCTGCTCCTTGCACAAGGGTAGGTTATAGGTCTTTAGTAAACACCCTGCTCCTTGCACAAGGGTAGGTTATAGGTCTTTAATAAACACCCTGCTCCTTGCACAAGGGTAGGTTATAGGTCTTTAATAAACACCCCTGCTCCTTGCACAAGGGTAGGTTATAGGTCTTAAATAAACACCCTGCTCCTTGCACAAGGGTAGGTTATAGGTCTTTAATAAACACCCCGCTCCTTGCACAAGGTAGGTTATAGGTCTTTAATAAACACCCTGCTCCTTGCACAAGGGTAGGTTATAGGTCTTTAATAAACACCCTGCTCCTTGCACAAGGGTAGGTTATAGGTCTTTAGTAAACACCCTGCTCCTTGCACAAGGGTAGGTTATAGGTCTTTAGTAAACACCCTGCTCCTTGCACAAAGGTCAGGTTATAGGTCTTTAATAAACACCCTGCTCCTTGCACAAGGGTAGGTTATAGGTCTTTAATAAACACCCTGCTCCTTGCACAAGGGTAGGTTATAGGTCTTTAATAAACACCCTGCTCCTTGCACAAAGGTCAGGTTATAGAACTTTGATACACACCCTGCTCCTTGCACAAGGGTAGGTTATAGGTCTTTAATAAACACCCTGCTCCTTGCACAAAGGTCAGGTTATAGAACTTTGATACACACCCTGCTCCTTGCACAAGGGTTAGGTTATAGATCTTTATTGCTCTTTGTTTTGTGATGGTTATACCTAGTACACACCGTTTTAGAAAGTTGTCCTTGGAAGTTTTCTAAAGATGGTTTTTGATGATTTGTAACAACAAAGGTGATCAGTAGACTCCAGTGATGTCTGTGCAATATTTCATGATAAATACAGTTAATTATGCTTCTTGCATCATACATACCTAATTTGTAATCATGTTTTATATTTAGAAGGGTATGTGAAAGGATATATCCTTCTCTCATTCTTGATGTTATGTTTATGTGGATAACTTTTATTTCAACCACAATTTCTCAAATGTCTCTCTTTCCAGGTAAAATGGGGAAGAGAGAATTATCACCATGACTTTGCATCGCCGTACACCCTTAGACTAGCGTCAGGGGATGCTTCTGGTAGGATCATTGTGTGGGATATCGCACAAGGGCAGGCAGTGGCTGACTTCATAGACAGCCCCAGTAAGACAATCCTAGACTTGGAGTGGCTTGGGGCCCAGGATGCCTGTCACGACCTTCTGGTGGCATTACATGCTCCTTCATCCATGATATTGTGGAATGCCGACACTGGCACCAAACTGTGGAAAAAGACCTTTCAAGAGAATCTCATTTGCTTTGCATTTGATCCTTTTTCTCCATCAAATGTCACATGTGAGTTTTTTATTTTACTTGTATTCTCAATATGTTTATTTAAGTTTTTTGTCAAACTTCCCTATTTGAATCCCTAACAGGTTTGTGTGCATTGTTTTCTTACTTTATTAAGGTTACATATATCCCTAACAGGTTTACAAACTGTAAGCCTTTATCGATCCTTTAAAATTGCCTGAAAGTTTTTTTGTTTGAGTTGCTGTTGATGATGTGTTTTACATGCTGCTTGATAATGGTATTCACCAGCAGCTTCATCAAGATGTCACTTTTTCCATATGAGAACTTTTATCACATACTCTTTTTTCTAAGTGAGTTGTTGAGAATGTGTGACTTTTTAGTCACTCAAATGAGAGAAAATTGAGCACCTCTGTCATCTTTCACTAAATGTACTTGTTCTGTCTTTAGTAATGTGTCAGGACTGGATCCTTTTCATTGATGACTTCTCCATCAACAAAGCTCCAGAAAGTAATGGCCGCAGATTTTACCTCACAAGTTCTGGCACTGCCTCACCAAGTAACAGTGGTATTGTTGGTGGCAGTGGTCAGGTGTCTAGTAGGACTAGCACCCCACGCTCGGCACTGGCCAGGGTCAGGTTATGGGCTGCTGGTGAACCAAGGAGCAGGTACACTTGACCAGATGATAGACCACTGATTGAACTGCCCACAGACTAAAAGGGGGGTAGGGTGAATGATGAAGTGACAGATAGGTAGATGGACTAGCAGACAGATTGAGTCCTTGGCTCACTACAGATTGACTTTCATTTGATAGTTCAATTGGAGATTTGTGTCTTTTTGTTTATGTTATGTAAGACATTTTGATTTTTTTTCTTGTTAAAACTTGTGTGTTTCATGCAGGCCTGGCGAAGAAAGCGTAGCCCTAAGCGAGTGTCTACAACTTTCTTATCTGCCTTCCTCCTGCCACAACCTGCTTGCTCTCTTCCCTCGTGAAGTCATGATCCTCGACATGGAGATAAACCAAGCAATCTGCTCCTTCAGTCTTGAGCGCAACAGTCCCCCCTTCCTGCAGGTCATCCCTTGCCGCCAGAGAGATGTCCTCATGTGCCTGCACGAAAATGGCAGCATCATCATGCGTGCTCGCCGACGAGTAACACAAAATCCATACTTCAATGAACCAAACTATGACAATACTGACTCCAACATCTCAGTAGATATTATCTATGAGACAAAATGTCAGTCAGATGCACTTCGCCTCAGCAAATCCAGCCGCATTTTTGGCTTTGTTTGTGACCCAATCAGTGAACGCACCATAACGATGGTAATCAGCGATGGTCGAGTAGTGATCTGGAATCTGAAAGCAAATAAGTTCCAGACGCCAGACACAGACTTTATGTCAGAAGAAGCTTTTAAGGCATCCATTCCTATTGTCTCTGAGTTTAGCGATGGTGTCCAAAGCCCAGTCTTGACTCTTGAGGATATGGTCCCACCTCTTATGACGTCTGGGAAACCATTGCCATATGCGAGCCACTTTAAGTTTCTTATGTCTGGACTATTGAGTAGTATCAGTGCTCCACCCACGTGTGCTGTAATGTGCCCTCCACTGACCACAAAGAATTGGGCTTCATACAAACCACTAGTGGCTATTGGTAAGTCCTAGTGCAGGGCCCCTATGTTGATGTGCTACACATCACGGGTGGCCTAGTGTGTTAGCGCGTCGGCCTCTCACCGCTGTGGCCCAGGTTCGAATCCTGGCTCAAACTGGGGATTTTTCCAGGTTCCTGCCTTGAATCGAATTTGTCACAAGTGAGTTGAAGTTATTCTCCCGTGTTTCCAGTCTTCTCGGATAAGGACACTAAACCGGAGGTCCCGTCTCTTCAAGCTGTACTACACTAAACCTGAACCGAAGGGACGTAAAAGAACCACTGGGGACGCAATAAACCCTCTGGCAGTGACCACCCCCAGTGACAGTGCTTACTAACCGAGGTTACACTTGAGTTGGAGCCGTGCTCTGTTGTGTCAACCTTACCGCTATTTCATATGTGTAATAGTGGTAGAAGCCTTATAAATAAATAAATACAAGATAATGCCTACAACATGAACATTGCAAAAAATTTTCTACGAAATAAAAGGATGACAATCCCCAATTTAACGTTCTCTGCCATAAAGTCTCTGCGCAAGACACTAGCTACTAACTTTACCTTATAGATATTATTTGTCAAATTTAATACTTCAGGTTATAACTATAAGCGGATTGCCTATTCTATACAGATTGTTCTGATTAATTTTCGAATGGGTATATTTTCAGGGAATACCCACTATACACACACACTTGTACTATATCAATTGAACTGATTCTTTTTAAATGATTTATTCCAGGTAATACCCATGGCTGTATCCAGGTATTCAATCTATCGACAGGACTTTTAACCAAAGAGTACAGCATTCACACAGGGCCTGTAAGAGGCATCACCTGGACTGGACTCTCTGCTTTTATTTCCTGGTCCCAGACATCAGGAATCTCGTCCAAAAATGAAATACAAATGCTGGATCTCAAAACTGGTTAGTTTTTTTACGATACATGAGAGAATTACTTGTGACAGTGTTGGGTTACGTTGGGGTTTGCGTTAATGCAGTATTGGCCTTTTTTAACAATACTGTGGCAAAAGGGCAAAAAACATGCGGTGATGCAGTATTTCATAGCACATTTTTTTCTGCTGAATTGCGGTATTTTCGACAATTTTGTTCGATATTGCAGTAATTAGACCCCCAATTGCCCCCCCCCCCCCCTATGCGAACCATCAAAGAAAGTCACCCAAAACTGCAAACACTCTTGTGACAAAAATTCTAATGTCAAACAGTGTGGGTGTTTAAACAGGTGTCTTAACAATTTTTTTTCTAATTATATTGAGTGGTTTATTCAAATCCATAAGGCCTAACTGTTGAGATATCTGCAGATGTTCTTTGTAAGAATTAGAAAGCATTGAAATGATCAAAATTCATTTGTTGAGGTTGCAAAATTGAGTTGTAAAATCAACTGACTGCAAGTACTATTGCAAATGGCATTAATTAAACTCACAGTGGTTAACCATCATCTTGTTTGTTATCAATTTGAAAATCAATTGAGAAATGTTGTCTGTGGCTGCAGATGAAGAAAAAAGTGTGTTGTTAGATGCAATATTTTATTTTGCTATCTCGTCATTGTTGGTACCTCCACAGGCCATGCAAGCCATCTAGCGATTGGCAAGTCAGCTGAGGAATCTACCATAGAGGCTGTTAAGGTCTCTAACCTCAAGTAAGGCTCAGTCTTATAATAATAATAATTATTATTATTTTATCTTACGGGGCATGTCATGTGGCCACCAAGACAAATTTTGAAGAAAGTTAGCCAATTAGCATGCAAGTGTCATAGGTTTGATTGACACAAAGTTCATAAGTAGGAGAGCACATCTTTGTGCACATCAGCTTTCATAAAACTGTTAGGTTGGTCATGATAGAGTAGCCTGCATTGCCTTGTAATACTGTTAAACCTTTTGGTCCTCTTTTTGCCCAGAAAGCACTGAGTTGCTTTCTATTTCAGGTAGTACTTTTTCTTCCTTTAAAGGCAAGCCTAATGATGCTTTCTTTTACAGACAGTACCTCTTCATTGTTTTTAAAGACAAGCCAATTCAGCTTTGGGACCTTAAAAACCTGACAGTACTGAAGGAGATGCCAAAGAATTTCCCTAGTATTGTATCTCTGGTAAGAATAACTACCTGATCGCTTCCTAGTATTCCTTTATGTGCTGGTCTAAGGGTTCATTCCCTTCTATTGCTATTTGCTGTAAAGTGTGTGGTTCTATCTTGTTGTTAAGTGTGTTGTTTTATGGATGCACAGGAATGGTCTCCCTCTCACCACTCCAAGCATTTGAAGAAGAAACAGGCCCAACAGATGGAAGCAGCAGGGGCAACAGACATTGCGGCAAACATACTGAACCCAACCCAGGCAGAAGGCCAGCAGTCACAGGTATTGGACTCAATTATAAGTTTCCAAGAACCAAAATCATTTCTGTTGGTACACTTACAGTATATATATATATAGTTACATTGGGCTTAAATCTCTTTTAAGTGTCCACCAATTATAAGTGTCATAGAACCAAAAGCCAACCTCCAATATACTGTCACTGGGGTAAAATTTGGTTAGTTTTCAAAACTGCAAAAAGTTCTTTTTACTTTTCTTTATTTTAAGCCCAATTTGAACTTTAACAACCCTTGCTAGCAACACTTTTGTTATTATTCTTTTTTAAGAATTCTCAAAATAATCGAAAAAATATATACTTTATTGGGAGAGGAATAGCTTTCCCAAATCAGTAGGTAGAAATGGATGCTTTCTTGCGCTCTGTATTTTGCTAGTATGACAGATTGGCGGTCGAGAGAGACCTTGCAGACGCTTTTCCGGTACTTGTTAGTTATGTTTGTTAGTTTACTTGCCTTACTAACAAACCATCCATTCTAGACCTGGCTGAGGGAGCATTTTGTCTGTGTGGATGCGAATGGTCTCCTCTACCATTTCCTGGTGGAGGGAAGCACTGTCAAAGATGGCTCCAAAGTCCAGTGTGATGTAAGCATGTGACGTAGCATATGTACTGCGCAACTAATTTTATGATTATTTTGTTATCATTTTTTCACCAATATTTTTACAAAGCATGGGTTTTGTGACTCATGCTATTCACAAAGCTTGGTTGCCCTGCATAGCCACTACATTCACAAATATAACACTGCTTGTGAACCGTAGTCATCTGTCTCTCCCTGTCTACTACTATTCTTGCCATGCAACCCCCCCCCCCCCTGCACTTTTTACTTGTCTGCATGCATGCTATTCCCATTCTGACATACTTGTGTATTGGCAGAGCACACTTGGTATCATCACCACTATGGCATGGAAAGGGGACATTCTTGTGCTAGCGGATGGCGATGGGAATCTAAGTGTTTGGGAACTTAAGGCACGAATAACAAGGTCAATACAAATATGCGGCATCATAGTCACAGGCGATCAATTAAAGCAGCATTGTCACCAGTTTACTTCCGGAGGGCCGACGGAAACCTCAACCGACAAGAGACAAGATGATATGTTGAAATCCGCGTTATTTAACAGGCTATCCGCCCTAAATTATCAGTCACATCCTCAAAGAAACTTCAAATAGCCACACTGCTCTTACAATTTTGAAATATTTTCCGCGTTTCTGTTAAAAATTACGGAGATTGTTCAGTAATCGACCGGAAGTAAACTGGTGACGTTGCTACTTAAAGGTAACAGTTCGCCTTCACCACCGTCGCTAAAAATATGCAGAAGCCAGGTTTTTTTGTTATAAGCAAACAGAAAAAAACTCATATTCATAATATAACTGAGCATCTGTTTGTGTTCTTTTTCTATTGCGAAATAATTTTGTTGAGTCGGGGGCCGAAATACTCAAAACCATGCTGTTGTCTTTAGCGAAAACGAAAAAATATGTCTGGATTCAATGAACAAGAGTCGTCAGTCTTTAAAAGGGCATCCCATTTTATCTCGTGTTCCATTGAAGAGCTATTTTATTTCAAAGTTGCCATATCCACATTTTGGCTACTTCAAGTGCTTTGACGGCAAAAAAAAAAAAAAAAAAAAAAAAAATGGCAGAAAAACAATTCACACAAAATGAGATACCTTTTTAAAGCGAGTTTATAGTTCTACATGTATGGCCAATTTAACGAAAATTGGGCGAATTATTTCGCACATTTAACAGTATGTTGTATTCTATTGCATCTGTTAATCAAAGGTCCCATAGTAACTCTCTAATTATCGACACTTTCGCACCTTATAACATCCTGTGAGTTTTTAGTATCTTAGATAATGAGTCATTTTAGGCAAACATTATTCCTTTGACATAAACTTAAATCAATAGGCTGTGAAAACAAATGAGTTTGTTAACAGTCAGCAACAGTTCAGATTAAGAAATGACTATGATGGTGGTAATGAGCAGGATTTAAATAATATTACCCACAAAGGCAGAGTTACATTGATAACGATTCTTCTCATCATCATTATCAAACTGATCGTTTGTTCTTAAGGCTGGTAAACACTCATCGTGGTCAGATCAAGAAGGTAAAGTTTGCGCCAGGGCGAGGGAACTTCAAGCTCGCTGTGCTGTTCAATGATGGCATGGATGTATGGGACCTGCATCAGGTAATTCATTGATGAAATGGATGTGTGTGCACCAGTAATTAAAAGATGACATGGATGTATGGGACCAGGGGGAGGAGAGAGTTTCGGTAATTTTACTTATGCCCTGTAGTTGATCAAAATATACCTTGACATATTTGTGTATATACACTTTTCAGCTTACTAACATAGCTCTTCTTCTACACACATTACCTGTGATGCCTGGTGGTCCTTTTGACAAATATTTCATTTAGGTGTTCTCTTATTATTAAGATTGAATTACACAGCAGCTATAAGATCGGCAAAGAGGGCTCACCATCTGTCGACATGGACTGGTTGGCGTCCGACTTGCCGTATGTCATACAGTCCAGTGGTTGTCTTCAAGTGATGGACTTGGAGCTGAAGACGTGCACATCTTCTATGAATCAGATGGACCAGCATGGTAAGCAAAACAGGCATGCAACACCGGTTTTATAAGCAACACCAGCATGGTAAGCAACACGGTCATGCAACACCAGCATGATAAGCAACACGGTCATGCAACACCAGCATGATAAGCAACACAGGCATTTAACACCAGCATGGTAAGCAACACGGTCATGGAACACCAGCATGGTAAGCAACACGGTCATGGAACACCAGCATGGTAAGCAACACTGGCATGCAACATCAGCATGGTAAGCAACACTGGCATGCAACATCAGCATGGTAAGAAACACTGGCATGCAACATCAGCATGGTAAGCAACACTGGCATTTAACACCAGCATGATAAGCAACACAGGCATTTAACACCAGCATGATAAGCAACACAGGCATTTAACACCAGCATGGTAAGCAACACTGGCATGCAACATCAGAATGGTAAGCAACACGGGCATGCAACATCAGAATGGTAAGCAACACGGGCATGCAAAACCAGCATGGTAAGCAACACTGGCATGCAACATCAGAATGGTAAGCAACACTGGCATGCAACATCAGAATGGTAAGCAACACTGGCATGCAACATCAGAATGGAAAGCAACACTGGCATGCAACATCAGAATGGTAAGCAACACTGGCATGCAACATCTGAATGGTAAGCAACACGGGCATGCAACATCAGAATGGTAAGCAACACTGGCATGCAACATCAGAATGGTAAGCAACACGGGCATGCAACAATAGCGCACAACACCAACATGCAACATCGTATGCAACACCTGCACAGTGAGGAGCTCTAGGCATCTAGGAAGTACATAATTGGTTGTGTTCATCTGGTTACCAGAACATTTCGGCTGCTAATTGGTTGTGGAAAGGAAGTGCATGTGTACACCTCTGTGGATGGGGGAAGGGGAGTTGTTTGTGCACTTTTATGGCTGGAGGGGGGGGGGGGGGTGTGCCCCCATTGGCTGAGAAGGGGTACACCCCTTTATGCACCCCTATAGGTTGGGAAAGGTTTGCCTCCATTCGCTTTTATTTTCACTATTTTCATGGTTAGAAAATGATGCTTTTTTCCGGGGAATTTGTGCTTTTTTGAACATTCACAAGTGTATGCTATTGTTCGTTGTATTCAAACCCTGTGATTTGTAGACCCGATCTGGTGCCCACACGTGATGGAATCCAAATCAGCTCTCATCATGAAGACCATCTTGCAGCACCAGCTTGGTCGTGATAAGCAGTCCATGGACAACATCCAAGATTTGTGAGTATCTAATAATGACGATGTAATGGTGGCTATGGTAGCGCGTGTCGCATGGTAGACTATGTATTGGTGGCCACGGTAGTGCGCGTCGCATGGTGAGCTTTGTATTGGTGGCCACGATGGCGCGAGTCACATGGAAACTTTGTAAAGGTGGCCACGATGGCGCGCGTCGCATGGAAAACTTTGTAATGGTGACCACGGTAGCGAGCGTCGCATGGGAAACTTTGTAATAGTGGCCACGGTAGCGCGCATCGCATGGTAAACTATGTATTTGTGCCCCGGTAACGTGTGTTGTATAGTAAACTTTGTATTGGTGGCCACGGTAGCCTACGTCGCATGGTAAACTTTGTATTGGTGGCCACGGTAGCGAGCTTCGCATGGTAAACTTAGAACTGTTGACCACGATAACTCGCGTTGGTGGCCGCGGTAGCTAATGTTATTGTTGATCAGTATCTACGTTTAAATTTTGTTTTTCAGAGAGCTGAGCGACGAGTTGACGGGATCGATCCAGCGCCAGCTGAACCTTCTTCCTCCGTGAGTGCCTTGACGTGTTTGTATTACACGTGACAAGTGCGTGACAAGCGCTAGTTCAGTAGGAACCGCGTTGTTATATGACGACGTGAGAAGAGTGCAGTGCTGTAATCGTGTTGCAATTTCCCATGCTTAATGTCCAGCTGATACGCATCCCCCTAACATGACCCCTCTTCTTTTAATTTGCTGGACATCAAAGACCCCTGCTGTCCTAGTGTTATATCAAATACCATTTTCCCTGACACTGTGGTATTTATCGTTTCTAGTGCAATCGCCAGCTTCCTTGCCGTGAGTCCCCTGGGTACCGCTCAGAAGTGTCTTCTGGCTGCAAGGTGCGTTCAGTACAGCCCTTGTTGTTTTATTCTTACCGGTCTAGCCTATAACAATTAGCTTATATAACAATGACCACAGAGAGTTGTACAGGCTTCATCTCTCAAGAAAGAGAATGAGGCTTGGAACCCAGGTATTTACATTAGGTACTGTGAATTTCTCGTCAAGCCGGAGATCGCTGCACATCATATACTATATTGTCAATATTATAAAGGTATCCTCCTATCAACGCTTAAAATTTCACATCCCGAACATAACAAACCACCACTCTTTATTCGCTTTTCTTTGCAGACTGTTTGGTGATGAAGCAGAGGCGGTCTTCTGGGACGTGGCCTTGCACTATCTTCGCCGGGAGAAAGCAAGACTGTCTTGCAGTCAGCATAAGGTAGAGAGGATGAGTTGCAACCAATGAGCTACACACAGTATGTGACCATTCGCCATTGGAGTGATGATAATGATGGTGGTGGTAGTGACGAATTAAGCACACTTTCAAAGGAGCACAGCGTAACATTTATTACCAAACTATTACGTAAACTAAACCTATCCAATCGCGTTTATCTTCTCTAGGCCAATCACAAGCCACCTCTTCTCGCACGTGATCGCTCCAACTCCGACTTCTTCAACCCTGCAGATGCCACCGCGAAAATTCGCCGCTCATTCAGCTCCAGGTCCCTGGACCTACTATCGATCGATGACGACCTAGATATGACTGCCAAGGAGGAGAATGGGGCTAGTGATGATTGCCGCTGTTATCCTGTCTCCTTGGACAATTGTTACGAGATTCTGTGCGACACGGACGCATTTCAGGTACACGACTACAGGCTCCCCATCCTCGACAGTGAAGGCACTGTTAATTATTCTCACTTCGTCTCTACAGAAAGCTCAGTTGGACCGAACAGCACTCCACGACAGTAAGAGATCCACTTATGGGCATACAAGGAAGTGCGCCGAGGCTCTTGTCCTGCTAGGACAGGTACAGACAAATAAAATATCAGTGGACATCATCATCTAACAATAGGCATCATCATCTTATTGTACTATTCCCTTTGCGCTCTTGTTGTTATATTGCAGGCCGACCGTGCTGTTCAGTTGTTCCTGGAAACGGATGCCACTAATGAGAATTACTATGTAGACTCACTAAGGTAGATTTTTATCTCTAAAAGAATGTTTATCAGTATAGATGAGAGGCGAGCGCTCTTACCACAGTAAAGCGATGTATTGCCTGAATTGACCTATTAGCATTGCACGATGTTGTCTGAGTTAAGAGAAGTAATTTGTGTTTCGTCGTTCCACAGGGCGTGCCTTGTGGCTACCATCCGTTCCTCTGGGGCATCACAGAGTACCATCAAGCTAGTAGCTACAAATCTCATCGCAAGTGGCAAACTCACTGGTTAGATTAGCGTGTTTGATTGCCTTAACAGTTGTAAAGACAACAGTCGAACCATACAGTACCTACGCCCTAGGGTCGCAAAGAGGTCTTGGATTGCCACTGTCATGTTTATAGCATCAACACTCGTAATAATAATCGAACTATAACAGTCATAATTGTAATCGCAGCAGAAGCATCAAATTGAAATTCATCATCACTAATCAGTGCTGTACCAGACGTTCAATTCTATATCTCCTAAAAGTCTTGTCAGTCTTATCTTGTTTTACCACATATGTCCCTGTTATATTTTTCTCTGTTTGTCAAGAGGGTATCCAGTTGCTGTGTTTGATTGACAAGGGGCTGGACGCCTGCCGTTACCTACAGACGTATGGCGAGTGGCAGAGATCCGCCTCCCTCGCTAAGGTACCAACCAATCGTGAGATTTTTACAAACATTCCCATTGCAAGTGACTCCCTGCGAATGTCGAGGGCAACAAAGACGTCACGAATAAGCATGGGGGAGGAAGGGGGGTTCGCTAGGAGCGGTTGTCCAATAGCGTTTTCGGTTTGCAGTTTTTGCCGATTTCGTATATTTTTGTTCTCTTACATCTGTCGATTATTTTCATTTCCGCATTTATTATTATTATATTTTTGCGGTTCCTAAACCCCCTCCTCCAGCCCCCCCCCCTACCCCCTTAGCTTAGTATTGGCCAGTTGTTGTAGTCTGCAGGCCTCACATTTCTTTTGAATCCTCTTATTTGGTCGCAGGCCACGCTGAACTATCCGGACTGTGCCGAGGTGATGCGTCGATGGATTGAGCATCTTTCTAGCACTCACACCAGTCAACAGGTATAGCCTAGCTCACACTTATAAGAACGTTACTTTACAAGTATAGCCTAGCTCACACTTATCAGAACGTTACTCTGCAGATATACCCTAGCTAACACTTATCAGAACGTTACTTTACAGATATACCCTAGCTAACACTTATCAGAACGTTACTTTGCAGATATACCCTAACTAACACTTATCAGAACGTTACTTTACAGATATACCCTAGCTCACACTTATCAGAACGTTACTTTACAGATATACCCTAACTAACACTTATCAGAACGTTACTTTACAGGAATACCCTAGCTCACACTTATCAGAACGTTACTTTAAAGATATACCCAAGCTAACACTTATCAGAACGTTACTTTATAGATATACCCTAACTAACACTTATCAGAACGTTACTTTGCAGATATACCCTAACTAACACTTATCAGAACGTTACTTTACAGATATACCCAAGCTTACACTTATCAGAACGTTACTCTGCAGATATACCCTAGCTCACACTTATCATAACGTTACTTTACAGATATACCCTAACTAACACTTATCAGAACGTTACTTTACAGGTATACCCTAGCTCACACTTATCAGAACGTTACTTTACAGATATACCCTAGCTCACACTTATCAGAACGTTACTTTACAGATATACCCTAGCTCACACTTATCATAACGTTACTTTACAGATATACCCTAACTAACACTTATCAGAACGTTACTTTACAGGTATACCCTAGCTCACACTTATCAGAACGTTACATTACAGATATACCCTAGCTCACACTTATCAGAACGTTACTTTACAGATATACCCTAACACTTATCAAAACGTTACTTTGCAGATATATCCTAGCTAACACTTATCAGAACGTTACTTTACAGATATACCCTAACTAACACTTATCAGAACGTTACTTTGCAGATATACCCTAACTAACACTTATCAGAACGTTACTTTACAGATATACCCAAGCTTACACTTATCAGAACGTTACTCTGCAGATATACCCTAGCTCACACTTATCATAACGTTACTTTACAGATATACCCTAACTAACACTTATCAGAACGTTACTTTACAGGTATACCCTAGCTCACACTTATCAGAACGTTACTTTACAGATATACCCTAGCTCACACTTATCAGAACGTTACTTTACAGATATACCCTAACACTTATCAGAACGTTACTTTGCAGATATATCCTAGCTAACACTTATCAGAACGTTACTTTACAGATATACCCTAACTCACACTTATCAGAACGTTACTTTACAGATATGCCCTAGCTAACACTTATCAGAACGTTACTTTACAGATATACCCTAACTCACACTTATCAGAACGTTACTTTACAGATATACCCTAGCTAACACTTATCAGAACGTTACTTTACAGGAATACCCTAGCTAACACTTATCAGCACGTTACTTTGCAGATATACCCTAGCTCACACTTATCAGAACGTTACTTTACAGGAATACCCTAGCTAACACTTATCAGCACGTTACTTTGCAGATATACCCTAGCTAACACTTATCAGAACGTTACTTTACAGGAATACCCTAGCTTATCAAAACGTAACAATTTTATGCCAGGGTCTTATTCAAAGTGGGACGCTTTTGCGATAGATAAAGTGCGGATAATATTTTAGCGCATTCTTTTGACGTTTCCTGTAGAGTAAAGCAGTGTTGGTGTTACTATCTCTGGGCAAGTTCCACAAGGCACTCGAGATGTTACACAGGTATTTATCTACTGTTTTGCAAGCTACAAAGAACGATGGAGGCAAGGTGCTGCCGTGGTCACCATGAAACTTTTTTAAGAATCGAAATTCACAGTGTTGATTGGCACAAACTTTAGAGATGGCAGATATGTTTCCGTCATATTCTGATCACATCTTCTGATGCATATTGAAACATTCCTTTGCCGAGCTGGCCGTTGTCAATGACGTTTCTCGTATGTCTAGTTCCCTATCAAGGTGACCACGGTAGCGCGCGGCGAATGGTTAGTCGAGATTTTGCCTCTTCCTTTTCACTGGGAAGGTATATGTGTGATAATTGGATTTACCGTCCTTCCTACCAGTAGATTACGTATCCTCCCTTATTGATGCATCACTTATTTACCCCTCCCAACCGTTTCCTTTGCAGCATGAGGTATTTTGACCGCGCCGCGCTGTTTGCCGAGGCGTGCCATGACTTTGGTTTCTTCCTGAACCAGGACGAGTCGTCCATTTCTCTAGTCGAGAATGTGTACGCAGAGTACGCTCGCTATCTTCAGGGCCTGGGGCTGAGGAAGGCCGCATTGTATTTCGGGAGCAAAGCAGGGGATAAAGGGCGGCAGTTTTTAGAGGGGATCTAAACCGTATTGTGTCGCCATAGAAGTCTGGCCGAGGAAGGCTGCTGCATGTTGCAAGCATGTATTACAAGGAATCTATACCACACTGCTGTTGCCATGGAGACTTGGTTCCAGGGTGGTTATAATAGCCACTCGTCTAGAAAAGAAAACAATTTAATACCGTTTCAGCAAAACGTTGGTGGTGGTTTGTGGTGTCTAAGTCTCCCCATCCCCTTTATGGTGCCAACTTCAACTCACCGCAAAAAGAGATGGTGGGATCTATAACATTACGTCCATAGTTCTATACTCCATCCCTCAGGATTAATTCATAATAATGATATTGACCTTGTATGTTAGACAAAATGTAAAATGTTGTATCTTGGGTAATGACTACTACATCGTGGACAACGACGGCAGAAAAGAATGAATTGAGAATTCAATAGCGGCACGCAAGCGTTTTGCCCGACACATTTCAGCCGTTTTCCACCAACCCAGTACGAAAAACCCCAAATTTCACGGTCAATTGAGGACGCGGATATTCGCACTGTAAACTCTACCTACTTTCACTCTGTTGGAATGTTATCCTTAGTTTATTTTCATCTATCTGAGTGGTTTTCAAAAACCCGTGCAACAAAATGCAATTGTTAAAGTGTAATAGTCGAGCCAGAACAAAAAAGAATAAAGGCATTACAGGGTATTAGTGCTAAATAAACTAAAAAGTATTTCACGGGTTTTTAAAAAACACCCCAATGTGTTTTTATATTATTACATTGCTACTAGTTTTGTACTGGGCGTCGAGCGCGAGTGCATTTTTTTCGATTTCGTTGGCCCTGTCTAGTATAAACGGCCAGCAAAGTCGACAACGTTTTTGTGTTCTTATTTGTGATGATATGTTTTGTTTCGGCTCTGGACTTGGTTTGTGTACCGGTATATTGCGTACTTAATAAATGTGATAGAAATATATAATAAACAAGTGATTGCATAAATTGGCATTGTGCGCGAGCCCGCGCTATTAGTGTTACATGTTGCACTTGATGCGCAGGAAAGGGTTATAAAGTCATTTTATGGTCAGGTCCGTAGCCAGGATTTTGGGGATGGGGGGGGGGGGGGGGGAGTTCTATTACCCATTTAGTGGTCCGTTTTCTTTAGGTAGCTCTCCCCAGCTCGCAGTTGTACTCAATTTCCCTTGATAAGAGCGGCCCTTCTGGTCCCCAAACCCCCTTGGCTACGGGCCTCTGTAAAGCCTAGTCTTCACGTGAGACAAACACAGACGCTAGAGCAAGCACAAAAGTGTTATTTAGCTGTGAAAATTAGTCTGCGCAGCAATGAGCGCAAGCGCAAGATGATATTTTTTCCCTTTATCTTTAGTTGGGGTTGCGTTTGGTTGTGCTAAGTGAAAACGAAACAGCGAAGATAAAGTAACAATATCTTACCAATAAAATTTCGACTTCAAGCCTTCTAGATGGCGGTCAAGTTTGAGGAGAAGTTCAGTGAGGTAGTTTACTGGTTCAAAGTTCGTAGTTCACTAGAAACAAACCCTTGCGCTTGTCACTAGTGAAAACTAGGTTTCGCTTTCAGCCATAGCCCCACTATTTTCATTTAGATGTCATTTAATAATATTAAATGACATCTATAATGGCTATATTATATAGCCTCTATTGCTAGCCGATCACGGCTACTATTGTTTTAATAAACCACAGCCCTGTTGGTATTTATACGCGATTTATGGCCAACCAAGAGAGCATAAGATAAGAGAGGGACACTTTGGCATTACCCGCGCGCCATGTCGATTCCGAATCCGGCTATTTTTAGTAACCACCACCCCACCACTGCGCGTGAGCATTTTTACTCACCCTACCCCCGCGCTTTGGCATTTACATCTTGTTGTTTGCTTCTATTTTGTGACATGAAACCGAAAAAAAACCACCCTATTTGCACAAATACCATCGAAAATGTCATTCTAGCATCAAGGATACGGGCAGTTGCAGTTTATTAAGGGGATGTAGTACTTCGAGGATTGCAAGATTTCCAAAACGAGACTTCATTCAAAATCAAGAGCGGAAAAACTCCTGCTTCAATCACCGTTTTTGCTCTAACTGCTGCTTCTTCGTGGTTTCTCAACATTCATTATCTTCCTAATGATCAAACGAAATCTGTAAGTTAGACATTAGATATAATATCGATTTTTGTGAATATTCCGGTGCATTGAGAAGGAATCCAAGAAAAATAGATTTCATAAAAGTATCCTTATAACGAGGGAATGCATTTTTGTGATAATCAAAGCCAGCAAGTAGAAGTATCTGAGCTTTTGTAAAAGTGAGAAAATAAAGAGGGAGATATTACTGTATTTCTTTGATGTTGTTATTATTATATGTTATATTATTATATTGTTATTATACCACAGGTTCCCCAAGCTAATGTTGTATTTTACGTGTTTCATTCATAGTTACTGTAAATATATGGTGCATGACGATAAAAAAAAAAAAAAAATTAGGACGAAAAATATAATAAAATTCCTTCAAACTTTTCTTAATTTGTGGAGTTGTTATTTACATCCCTGTGAAGTTTCAATCCATTTGGGGCAATATTGAGCGATTGAAGTTCCCCCATGTGGTTTATCTGCTTGACTTATGGGAGTGGTCTATCTGCCTGGTTTATGTACGCTGTTTATCTCTGGCTTAAATCGCTCAATATTGCCCCAAATGGATGGAAACTTCACAGGGATTTAAATAACAACTCCACAAACTGGTTAGAAAAGTTTGAAGGTATTTTATTATAATTTTCGTCCCCATTTTTTTATTTTTTTTTGTAACGCAACATATATTTACAGTGAATGAGACACGTAAAATACAACATATTTGTTTGGGGGACCTGTGATTATACAAGCTGGATTTTAATCAAACGCAGTATCACAGCCATTTTATCGCTCGTCGGTTTTTTCTTTCTCATTTGACTTCGCCGCTCAGACAAACAAAACAGTCAAACTATTCAGGGATTAAGCTTTCTGTGAGTATTTTTGCCAATCTTGGTAACTTAAGTTAGACTTGTTTTCTTCTTCCGAGTCATTTTACATGATCTCTTTTCATTCCTATCGAGTTGGCAAAACAACAACACGCAACCCGCGGGGGAGTAGGACAAAATAAAATGAGCAAATCCTCACGCGCAGTGTTGGGGTGGTGGTTACTAAAAATAGCCGGATTCGAAATCGACATGGCGCGCGGGTAATACCAAAGTGTCCCTCTCTTATCTTATGCTCTCTTGGGCCAACTCAACACCAACACACACAAACTCGCCGCCACCAATCTGCGAGTTTGCACCTGCGTAGCAAGCGCAAAGGGCTGGAAAAGATGAGGGATAGATCCTGCGCGCCTGTAAAGAAGAATGGAGCAAATGTAGGGAAAGGGAGCGCTTTTAGTTTTATTCGTACTCATCTTGGTCATAGCCAACAAGCCCGGGCTACTTACCCTTATACACCGTAGCAAGAGTATTTTGGTTTACCTGTGTTGCTGTAAAACATGAAGAGAATGGGGCGAGGTATTATACAAGATGGCGGACAAACCTAACAAGAAAGTCCACCCATCTCAAAGCAGACAAAGCACGTTTGCCTTTCGTATCATCAACCCTGAACTCTTTATAAAGCCGGTAAGATAAAAAAGACATGTTCATTCTCGCACGAAAGCTTAACAGATGGTGTTGAACTGAGATCTACAGCTCTGTAATAGCCCTGTGGGTTCCGGTTACCAAAAGTTTCTGATGTTGTTTGTTGTTTATCCACTTTTTCAGAATAAAGTCGTGATGACTTTTGGACTGGTGTCCATCGTAGGCTGTATCCTTTACTTGGGCTACATGAACATGGTGTCTGGACTTGGAGAAAAACAAACTGTGTCTGTTAAAGTACAAAATACTCCACCGAGGAAAAGCAAATGGGACTAGTGCTTGACTAAAAACATCCCCAGGGTCTTCCCCTCATACCCCCCTTGGGGTTAGGGGAGGGTGGGACTCTGGGAACGAGGATGGACTAAAAATTGATGGTTCCAAGAGAGGCTCATCGGAAAATCTCCTGTCTGTCATAAAGAGTGAAGCCACTGTTGTATAATCTGCAGATAAATATGCATGATGGCCTGACATGTTATTTTAAGGCAGGCTTGTACCCAGGGGGGGATGGCACCCCACACAATGCGAAAAGTCCACTTTAGGTTTGCAAAAGACATGCTAATTGTAGACAAAACTATAAAGCATAAGCGAATTAGATAACTCTGATGTGTCATAAATGTAAAAGTCACCCTTTTTGTAGCTGAATCCGATAATAGACGTCACATGAAAATAATTCAATGTGTTAAATAAATCCAATTTTGTTCCTTTGTTGGTGGTAAGATTTTATCAGAATACTCACTCACTCCCCCCCCACCCCCCCGGAAAAATTTGCACTCCCCCAAGAAAAATCCTAGGTACCAGCCTGTAAATGCAGGCATTTTGTATTGTGTTAGTATTTTGAAACACCTGCCTTAGGCAATTGTATGCAGGCTACAGGATCTCTGGATTTCGAAGTGTAGAGTCAGAGTATTTAGCAAAACAATATAGGGATTCAGCTGAACTTTATTTCAAGGACATAGAAGTAATATTTGGTTTCTCCCTGCTGCATCTCACAAAGAAATAACTTCAAATCAATTGCTTGATAATCTAAACGGCCAGAGGAGTGAATATTGACTGTATTTCAAACAGATATTTGGCTTAAATGCAGCTATACTTGATTGTAGGGAATAAAGCATTAAGCTTTAAACTGTTTAGCCCAAAAATATCATAGGGTATTTTTTATTTCTTATTGCTATCCAAAGCCTAAACTAGTAAAAAAAAACATTGCTATTTCACCAGAAGAAGCTGGTAAATATAAGTCAAAATCTTTAGCTTGCACACAAACGAACTACCTTTGGACTATTTAGCAGTTGTTTAAAATTGTCTTTCTGATTAAATCATATCATGAATAAACCATTAAAACTGCTTTCCCGAAATGAATTTCAGCTTAAAGCCGAATTGTCAACAGTTTACTTCCGTTTGGTTATGTAACAATCTCTGATGATTTTTAGCAGAAAAAAGCGAAAAAATATTTCTAAAGTTTTGAAAGCAGTGTGTCTTTTGGTAGTTTCTTTGAGGATGTGATTGATTATTTGAGCGGATGGCCTGTTAAATATCTCGGGTTCTAATTCTTATGTCTGTTAACGGTTGAGGCTTCCATCGGACACCCAGAAGTAAACTGGTGACAATGCGGCTTAAACAATAATGCTTGCAATGCATTGTGTCATTAACTTTTTCAGTCAACTATATGTGTAAGAGAATTACATAAAGTGCCTGGACAAAATTGTCCTGCTATCATTTGATAAGGTACCTAGACATCAAAAAAACATTTCTAACAAAGTTCAAACATATAATTTTATTACCTTTAATGGTGGTTCATGGCACTTACATTCTTTTAACTAATTGTTTATCTCAAGCAATGGTCAAGAAACTCATTTAAATACTTAATGTACTCTTCAGGATGTTCTCTCATATGGTTGACATGGCCAGACTTCTCCCAACACTTTGCCGTCACTGACACGCCCAGTGCTCTCCTCACCAAGACATACTTGTCTATATCCTTGTACGGGGCAAGTCTATCAGACTTAGAGTACAGTACTAGTTGAGGAGAATGTAGTGGAGCTTGTTCTAGTTCTGACATAAACTTCTTGACTGTTGGATTCAGATAAACAACTAAAGGGGTAAAAATCCCTAAGCTATACCAAATAGCTGCTTTAGCAATTGGATTTTTCACATTATCAGTTACACTTGACTGGACTAATTTGACGCTCTCTATATTTGGGTTGATTGGGCAACTGTCAAAAATACTTCCTCTGATATTGATGGTATTAAAAAATTCTGAATCTGATTTTGTCAGTGCTTCCATAATGTGGAAATACATAGCACAGCCTCCATTACTAAAGGAATAGAGAAAAACAGGTTTTTCTGTTAGGTTATACTCGCTAAGGGTCTTCAGAATATAATGACTGATAAATTTTACTTTTGAACCACTTCGGAAAAACGTGTTGAATGGATTGGCAGTTACTCTGACAGTGCTAAAATGTCTTTTCTCGAACAGTTCACTGTATTTTCTTAGATGGTTGTCTTTTGAGCTGTTCCAACCCAAGATGATAACAACAGGTGTGTCGTGGTTTATCGCATGGCGCACAGTTACTCCATGCTTCTTCTGTACTGTGTTGTATGAACTCAAACTACGAATTGAATTATGGAAGTTTTTCCGTGGTGATATTAATGAAGTGCTTCTTGCGTGGTGGTGTAGGACTTTGATCCCTCCCTGTCCCAAAGAAAACGCGGCACGACAACAAGACAACGCCATCTTGAATGCTGAAATCACAGATAATAAAGTTGTAGAGCTTTATTTTATATCGCCAAAACAAAATAAGAGTTGGTAATGAAAAGTAATGACAGATAACAAACAAGTAACAAAACAAGTTTTTGCCATATTGGATCAGCGGGAGACCATAAGCTTATTCAACAGTTCAAAACGATTGAAGAACATTGTTTCGTGATGAAAGAATAAATAAAACTGATTCGAGCTGTTCTGTGGTTGAGATTGAGTGCAATAATTGATACCTCTGTCTTATAAAGAGATGACGGACCAATGATAAGGATACAAATCCTGCAACTACAAACTGTACAGCTGTAATATGTTCGATAACATAAGCCCAGTCTCTCCCGGTCAGATATCCACAGGCAAACTGTCACAAGCATTTTTCTGCGTTGTTGTGTGGTGATCAGATAACTGGATACGGAAAATCTAAATTGTATAGTATATTATCAGGGGCTCATAAGTACGGGCAAAATAGCCTAATCCAGGAAAACGCCGCGACACTTATATGTCGTCCGCGCGCTCGCTTTTTCTTCTCTCGCCTCCTCTCCCCCGTCCCCTGAGGCGCTACGCAGGCTAAAACTTTATGGGCCCCTGATATCACACACGGCTTGTAGGCTTATCTATGGCTTGGAAACTCGGGTACTTTTTCCTGACCAGTAAGAGCTGGTTCCGTTTTTGATAACGTCTTCACATATTAGAGAACTTGTGTATACCAGGGGCTACCCCTGTGTATACTTCCATATTTTATATAGCTATCGTTGTTTGTCAGATAAATGTTTTAGGATTGTCATTTTTGCCATATATTTCACAAAGAAAAACATTTGGACTCGCCCGTTGCTACTTACCCCCGCGGCAGGCCCCCCCATGCGAAATAAACTATGTGTCGGTATCGGCTGCCTGCCTGGTGCACGCAGAAGCAAATACAGGCCTATGTTGCCCTTTCTTCTTCTCGTGCCCCAAACTTAGATGAAGGTTACACTAGACAAACTTGCCCCATTGACTGCATGTGGTCTTGTTTATTTTGTTCTCGAAAAACAAAAAAACGCGGGAAAAAGTACCTATTTATAGCTTATAAGTAGTTCACTTGACCAATCAAAAATCGAGCTGGGATAAGGGAACATGCACAGACAAGTCTGAGTAAAAAAGACAGATTAACAATAAATAGGTTGAGAGAATTTGAGTTTCGGTTGGCAACCAGTTTCTAGAAAGCTAATGCATGTGGCTACAGAATATAAGTGATTCCAATAGTCCAACAGTAGTCCAAATACAATAAGCAATTCAGATGTAGAACAAGATAGCGTTCTGGTAAAACAGGAGGTTTTTTTAAAGACCAGTTTTATAAACATGTGCTTGTGAAGTAGATTCTCCCAAGTATTTAGATTCAGTCGCCGTATCGAACAGCATGTGCTAAGGTTCGAATGAGAGCGCTTTTGCGATGGGCTAGAAGGACGTTTGGTTGGAGAATGTAATGGAAGTGAAGGAGTGTGCCTTAGTAACACCAGCACGGCAAAATAGTGGATCGGTAAGTTCAAAATACTGGCTAAACTCATTGCGTAGCTCGAGTACAGATTCATAGTACACAAGATATAAGAATTCAGGTACTTACTCGTAAAAATCACTAGTGCGCGGAAAATTTCATTGATTCATGAAAAGTTGTTTCGTCTAGAGCTCGACGTTTTACTAAGGACTAACAGTTGAGAGATTGTTGGATATGGTCTTGTTATTAGAGGTATTTCTATTACCTTCTTTTATCAATTCAAAGATATTCATGTTATTCGGTTGTTAACGAAACACAACACTTCGTTGTTCTGGAAGCTAGAATATATTTAAAATGTCCGAATGTGCTTTAACCATTTATGATATTATTACCAAAACAGTGAAATAAAGAATTTAAGCCGTTTTCCTGGCAAATTTTATTTACGGCTTACTCCAAACTGAAATCGATCCTTTGTGAAGTTTGAGCTGTTTCGCTTCTTCTTTGGTCGAATTAAGCTTACTACAGCAGTAATACAGCTTACTAGTAAATTATAATAACGACTCTCCTTGGTTTTCGAATTATTTGATCTATTTTTCATCCGAATTATGACATCGGGGGTATACGAAAAATATTTTCATAACAATATTAAGACGACGTTATTATCATTTTATAACGTGTTTTGCTTTGTTCTGGCTCGGGTCGTCAGTCTCGACTGACTTGTCATAATTTGCAAGAGCAATCAAATTTTATCACGTTTTTTTTTTGACTTGATATACTTTCGAACTTATTTTCAGCGCATTTCAATTCTAGTGCCAGCCACGCGTTCAGATATTTTAGCACAAGCTCTAAACAATAGAGGGGCAAACTGGGGTCAGTTTCCCACGCTTAGTGATGGCTCGAGTTGAATTTCCTAAGACCCAATATCCATCAACGGAAACCTCGGATTACAGTAAAGCACTTTTTACGTTGTTTATGCACTACTAAATCCTAGCTTGTGAACAGGCTTCAACTAAAACCTTTCTTCACCCTTTATCTCAAGTTTACACTAAAGAATATTCAGATGGGGTACAATACCAAGAGATATTCCATGGAGCATTGGAGCAAAATAACAACTAGTGACTTTGAGTGGTCGAATAACAGAATTTGAACTCATTCATGCTTGTGGTTTTATCACATTACTGTGGCCATTCATTTAGAACAATGAAACACCGTTTTTATTGGACAAACCTGGGCATGCCTAGGACCAATACCCCATAGATATGGGAATATATCCGAGTTTGGGGCTCCTCCTGTGGGGGTGATGACTGCTTGCTAAGGTTTGAAGTACCCGAAACTTATGGCATTGTATTTCATGAATGAAAGCATTTACTCTGCATCACCATGATACCCCTGTAATGAGCCCAGATGAGAGCTTAGATAGGGCTAGAATTTGATAAATTATGTACAAGAATAGGCCTGTTTTGGGTAAGCCTAGGCCTAAATTAATTTATCTGCATAGCTGAAAACACACCCATTGATAGTATTTGATGCTCCCAATATCTGAAATATCTACACACCATGTTGTCATTTCTACAAATTTTTTAACTATAGATGGACATGGCCATGACTGGCCATTATTGTAAAAGCACGTTCTAAGCTATGGGCTGTACTAAGATGTTTTAATTTTATTTACATTTTTCTACTGAGGTTTTGGCTCAAATCTCTGAAATAAAAAGGCAAATAATATATTTTTCCCACGCTTTATTTTATTTTTGGAAAGGAATATAAAAACATGACTTTTGAGTAGTTCATTGTGTCACTGTAGTTTATTTTATCTCTTCTGGTTTGTTTGCCTTTTGATTTTCCCACAGATCTCACACATTTGAGAGAACTTGCAAGGACAGGTTCTACAAACACTGTGGGACAACTGAGCAATTTACATTGTTGTGATCTACCAGAAATATTAGTAATATAGGGCATCACTAGTGCATACAGGGATTCTTTTTTGTCCATAGAGGCTTGATATGAACAGCAGCTCTATCCCCTGTTGAAAAGTTTACTATCAGAAGATTTTTCTGTTGTATTGTTTGCTATCAGAAAATGTTTCCATAAGCAAATGTTTTGCATTTTTTTTTTGTCCTGTACAAAGTCTTGAATTGACATTAAACTGCATATAATTGCATGGGTCATTACTTGTCTAAAGCTTTATTTGAGCTAAATATGCTTGTCATGTCATCTGCAAAAAATCATAATAATAATAAAATCCAAAGCTACACACTTTAAAGGTTTGCTTTTGGTGCCAATGCAATTGAATTGCAATACTACTGAAGTACTACTACACTCTTTTTTATAAGAACGTCTAATTTATAACGTCTTTTTTATAAGAACGTCTAAAGGCTGAATATGTTCTTAACAATGTTCTTAAATCTTAAATTTCAGTGTATATAAGAATATAATACCCAATGAATTATTAGGAAGAGAATTACACTAATGTTGAATAGCAATAGTTGTTACTATGAACACCATTTGATTCAGCACTGTAGAACGCATCGGGACTAGAAAAAAAATTTTTTTTCTGCTATCTGAGCCTCAGCATGTTCTTAGCATGTTCCTAAAATTTGGTGAAATCTAAGGCTGAATGTTCTTATAAAAAAGGTTCTTATAAAAAAAGAGTGTTGTACAGGACCCGAAATGATCCCAGGACCCGAAACGATCCCAGGACCCGTAATGATCCCCAAAAGTACCCCAACTGATCCCGGGACCCGAAATGATACCGAGGAGTCCCCGAAATCAACCCCACGGAATTGCGGTAATGGACAAAGGGAAAGCAGAAGAAAGCACTTCCAATTCTTAAAGCATAATTAAGGGTTGACAGCGAATCTATTTCTAAATAACATGACTTTAAAAACTTAAATTCCAATACAATACTTCTATTTATTACATTGCCCCGGCGGTAAACCCATAAACAGAGTCCAAAACAAATACGCAACTTTTAATTGCTACTGAAGGGAGTACAACATAAACATAGCACAGCCAAAGCACAGCCTTGCTCAGAACAACCAAACTTTTGACCTTCGAAACATTTGCAGTCCCAACACATGACTCTGACACTATAAATCTCGTTTCCGGTAAACATCACCCCAAAAATCTATATTCATTTGACAACCAAACGTGTTTTTCACCACGAAATCCATGTTCACACGAGCGAATATTTACCGACAGCCGGTTTGGCCGAGAAGATGGAACGACAAAAGCACACAGGGGCCACTGAGTAATGCACTCAAACAACCCTTTTACTACCGTTGCAAAATATTAAGAGATGTGGCTTTTGTTGAAAGCAATATGTGAGTTTTGAATTTCCTTATGTAGAAGTCATAGAAGTGCGTACGTGCGTACACCACTGCATGATTTCTTTCTATCTCTCTTTATGATAGGTCTTTCATTCACCGAACACAAACAAACATTTTCCTACAGGAAAGCAGAGGCATGTCTAATCTGTGGAGACATTCGTTTATGGCTTGTTATGTATAAATTATTTATTCACGCCTGGTTCTTCAAATTACCATCACGGGAATTTTTATTTGACCCCAATTGCTGACTCAACCAAGCTATCGAAAGCTGTATTTCCCGCGCAGTCGTATATAAAAATCTTAATACTATGGTTTTAGTTAATTCAAGTTTCTGGATAGTAACAAAAATGACGCTAAGATGTTTCATATGTTTTTAAAACTGAAAGCCAATCCACATTCCTTTTGTTTGTCCATTACTGCAATTCCTTGGGGTTCATTTCGGGGACTCTTGGGGATCGTTTCGGGTCCCGGGATCAGTTGGGGTACTTCTTGGGATCATTTCGGGTCCTGGGATCGTTTCGGGTCCTGGGATCATTTCGGGTCCTGTACAGTGTACTATCCAAGTGTTGTCAATGAATGCTTAGGTAACTCTGCATGGTTGCCCATATATTAAAGTTATTCTGGCAGGGTTTTGTTTTCTAACCTATGGTCCAGTGAATTTGAGCTACCAATCCATGGTGCCTGTATAATATTTATTATTTTTAATCATATTTATTATTTTTCAGAAATTCCCATTTTTAATTTGTGAATTCTTGCAAAGCATTTACAAGTTATTGGAGGGACTTCTGTGTCACTCGATCGTCGGGTGGATCATCCATAAACTTTTTGTGGTCTTTTTGTGCTTCAGCAACACACAATCCCTAGATCATATATACACTTCAGTTGTTCAGCTTCCGGTCAAAGCCTAGTACTATTAAAGGGTTTTGTCATTGACCTTCTTCAGAAAAGTCTTCCATGTGGGTTGAATGTGTGCATGCGCCTTTGTTGTCTTCTACTGTTCAGTCCAAGGGCCTATCCGCACTAGGCAAAAGTTTGTTTGTTTTGACAAAAAATCTGTCAGTGCTAGCAGAAAACATGTGCAAATGCGTTTGTTCGACTCCTAGCGGAACAATCTTCAAAGGCGCAGCTGGCCTGCTCTGGAGGTGGCTAGAACTAGGCTAAACATCAAATCAGACAGGCTTTTCAATTAACACCCAGCTTGACTTGAGCAGAAGTTCTTGATATTCATAGAATGAATTTACTACCAGTAATGCGATGAGTTGTGCAAAAATATTCCAAGGAAGCATTGTGATCAAACATAAACAAACTCTGCAACTCTGCTTTTTCGCGTGAGAAATCCTAGTCTAATTTTGAATGATGCTTGGGTCGTGTTTGGCTTTTTGTTTGACCTCTAGTGCGAATGTGATTTACAAGCAAATCGATCGGCCAGAACAAAATTTGGCTGGCTGTTTGTACCAGCCAGTCAAACTTTGTCCTCATAGTGCGATTAGGCCCCAAGTCAAGCTGTTAGTTTGCAAACAAAACAAGTAAAATACTAGCAAAGCTTTTTACTTTTTTTTTTTAGTACTTGCCGATTGGCGTCTCTGAGTTTTCGCATTGTTTGTTTGAATTTGTGCTGAAAAAGCAACTAGCCAAAACTGCTACTTTTAAGTCTGAGAAACACAAAAGGGAAAAGCCTCTGTTAGCAGGGTCTCTGTTTGCAGGGTAATTAAAAAAAAAAGCCTCTGTTAGAAGGACAAAACAGAAGAGGATAGATTTTCTAGGTTTTCACAATTCTTCCCAATCAGCTAAACTAAATATCAAACAAAACTCGTACAAACACATGGCCCTTGCTTATTCATCAAATTTTTTGCGACTTTCTAGAATGTTAACATGCATAAAAGACATTATATGACAGAAGCGTGAATTATTGCAGGTATTTTTTTTTTTGTTTCTAGAAAGAATATGCTGAAATTTGACATGCTAGCAAAAACTTTTCAAATGGTATGATGCCAATAGTTTTAAAACTAATTTTAGTTACAAACCGACTTAACAATGCCACGGTAGCCTAGCAGTGGGGCACTTGGCTCTGACCGCAACTTGGCTCCGACCTGGATTGGATTCCCACTGATAGCGTTATTTTTTTCTGTTTTTTTTTTTTTAATTATTTTTTAATTTTTAAAATAATAATAATTAATTATACTGTTCTTAGTGTATCATGACATCAAAAAGAAAAAAAAAGGTATAAGGACATTTTTATGTACTCTCAGCATCTTGGATGTGTTCATGCTTTGTTCAATATCCTGCATATATTTTATGCACACAAGAAAAAATATATTTGCATTCACAAGTTTGCTCACAGAGCCTTTGATTTAACTGTAGATATGTTTAGGTGAATACAATTTTTTAAGGAACTGTTGTATCTTTTGTTATATATTTGTACCTAAGATGCCTTGATCTCTTAATGTCAGTGGTTGCATAATGTGTTTCTTTATCATTTTATTCTAATGCATCACTTATCTCAAGCCTGACCTTTGTCCCTGTGCTCTCTATGTAAACTCACTTTTCAGAAAGATTGGATCTTTCTCATTCTCTGTGTAAACAAACTGTCCCTCTGGCTTGGTGTATGTGATGGTGATAAGAACAGTTATGAATTCCTTGAGGCTTTATTATTTTTGCTACAGTTAAAATAGTGCAGAAAGGCCAGAGTCAATGTCAACCTCTCTTTAGGTCTAAAATTCTGTTAATTGAGTGAGGTATACTCTTATATTTACTGTTAAATCAGTTCAAACATTAGAATTTGTCCTGACTTTTCTGAACAAGTTTTTTTTTCCCATTTTTTTGTGGAAAAGCTGTCCAGAGTTTATGCATTCTCACATTAACCACATATGGTAGATTTGAGCTGATTATTTAACAATGATACGCCACCACTCTGATACTCTGATTATTACAACTGTGCTGGATCTCATTTGAGCTCTTGATATAATGGAGTGGAGTCCCAGGTCAGCATATGAAGCCTTTCAGTTCTGCAGAGTCAGGTTCAATTCTTGGTAGACACATGGACAGTGACTTTCTGTTTGACTTGTGGGGAGTGTTTTCGCTTACTAGAAGCTTGTATTCCTTGCTACCAACATGGGCGTTCTTAAAACATATTAGCATTTTTTTAAATGCTTTGTATTTAAAAATACAAAGCAATTGAAAATATTGTAATACTACTGTATAGGGGCTATAAGAATGCTTTTATTTTTTTGATAGGGTTTTAGTGTAGTTCTATAGGGGTGTTGTGCTTTTGGTGCCTTTGCATCTTGGCAATCACTTTGTGGACTAGTTAATGTTGACATTGGCAGATTAGCTAAATTTGGGTTTTTGATGTTGTATATTATATTGATAGGTAGTAAGGCAACTGGCAAGGGCACTCAACGACAATGATACAGACCCATCAGACGGAGAGCAAGGTAAGAAAGCCACTTAGCTTTCAAAGAATCTAATATATCAAACCTTTTCCTCTATTCCTATGACCAAATGTCCCCAGCTGTATTTATTTTATTGTATTAATGTTATATTATTTATTTATTAGCCAGTATTGTAATTGCGTAAAGCACCTTGACTAAGAGGCCTCACTGCCTAAACATGTATCCCCACACATTTATAACAAGGGACTATTATGTATGACCATGCGCACAGATGCCGACTGACATCCGACGATTGCAGGCTCTCCTTTGGGTAAACCACTCACCCATAGCATGAGATTTAGATGTCTGGTTGTTCAAGTGTTTTTCTCTTGCTAGTAATCCTATGTACGTCTTCAGAATGAGTGTGAAATGAGTGTATTTTCTCTTTCTTTCCTTCTTTCTTTTTTAGAGCAAATTACCGACAGCTCTGTTTTATTTATAGAATTTATGTGTTCGCATGACTTGGGAGGCACTATTTCCGGCCCTGCGTCCTTGAGGAACTAATTGAGCTTGAAGATTTGGAACAAACAAATTAATTACCATATCTTTCACTTTGTACTGTATTTATGCCCAAAACTGACACAAAACAAGTAAAGTTAAAGTTGTTCTCCAATTTTGCCAGTATAGATGTTCACAAATTATTAATAGTTTTGCACAAAACAGTGGCATCACTTGTGTGGTTTTATTACTGGATTTTCCATAATAATGAAATATTCAATATACATGAGTGATAACTAAGTGTGTATTGAGGCGACAGTATCTCCAAAAATATTTGTCCAATTTCTGGGAAATGAAAGGTTCCTTCAGAGAAGGGTATGATAATTGTATGTGATTCACAATAACTTGTGCTTTATATGATAACCGTGAACAGTTCTACCCACAATCATACCCAAGAAATTTATACCACACACTAAAAATATTCAAGATCCGATTTTCCTATAAATGGCACCCATAAAATCCTGATAAATAGCGGATGATAAAAGTGATCACAATTTGGGAAAAGTGGTTTTATTTCCCAGATCCAGAGAAAATCACTGTCAACTTATGCTTAAACAATGAATAAAAAAAATTAAGCTGTAGTTGTAAATAAGTTGACAGTTGACATACAAACATTCTATTTGCCTTCTGTGGGAATTTGCTGGTCAAAGAACATATCTCTACAGTCAAGAAACAGTGCAAGTTTTTGTCATAACATTCCACATCCTCCATTTTGATCGTCATAGCGAGCAGTGAAATGAGCATGTGCAACAGAATAGTCCTTGTTCACATTTATAAATTTTGTTAAGCTAACACCACTTCTTCTTACAAGGTTAATTTTTGAAGCTCAAATCTTGAAACCTTTTCTTCCTTCCCCCTTTCCAACAAATTATCAAATTTTCTTTAGTTTACTTCCTGTAACTTCTTCTTATCATGTTGAAACGGCCTGCATTTTTCCTGTTATCATTTCTTTTGTGTATTTGCAGGCATAAATCAAAATAAAGTAAATTCTTGTTGTTTTAGTGTTGGTTTCACCAGGCTCAAGTAGAAAGCTAAACAGGAAAAGAAAACGTGCAAATCTTACAGGCAAGTATCTCTGTCAAAATCCTTCCAAAATCAGTTTTATGTAAAATCTTTGTGAATACCTTATTTAAATTTTTTCATTTAAGAAATTTTGTATAGAGCTGACCTTGAAAAGGTTGTCCGCCTATTAGGACATTTATAATGTTAGGAATGTTGCTTGTCTGTTTTCTCAGGTGCTTAGTGAATTGGAATGATTTTCGTTTTTCTCAGATAAACAGTGAATAGTGAGCCACATGACATTTCAAGCATGTGAGATAGGGTGGCAAACATTATCCAGATCAGTTGTGTTATTTTATTGCATTGCCAGTGCAAATGGAAAATGAAAAATGTCAATTCTAAAAAAATAGTTGTATAACCATTAGCTGTAGGTCCCAGCTTGTCCTGTTTTTACAAGCTCCGCTGTAACTATCAACTTCTGGTTTCGCCATGAGTACCTTTGCCTGATCTCCTACAATATGATTTTCAAGCAAGGCAAAGCTTTTGAAGTATTAAGAAGCCCTTGCCAGACACACCTTATTGTCCTTAGCCGATATTACAAAGCAAATTAATAACCAACAAAAGTAACCACTTTTGCTTTATTTACAAAATTTGATTGAAAATATCAAACCAGCCAGCTGATGGATATGAATTCTTATTCACACTTGGTTCTTTGCTAAGATGACAAAATTGTGAATGACAGATACTATAAGCTGTATGTAAATCCTGAAACTTGAATGACTCATAACTTTTTCCCCTTGCAGATGTGAGCTGTAGTAGCCTAAGTAGTGGAACATGTAGTCCTCAGAATATCCCTTGGTGCCTGGGCTTCATAGGCCGAACAGGATTTGAAAGTAATGAAGAGAAATCTGACTGCTCCAATCACAGCAAGCCATTTTGTGGTGTCAAAGGGTATGATACTGCAACAACTGCAGTCATAACAGACTCAGAGGATGATTTCTTCTTCCCAAATGGTAAGAATGTATTACATTGATCATTGATTCTCAGTTCTTCCCTACAAATGATGGTGATGAAGTTGATGATAATTGTAGTGCTATAGGCAGATCAAATTGTGCTATATGCAGATCAACTAGCAAGCAGTAGAAAAGGGTGTAAGACACTGAAAAAAGGTCCAAGTCTCTAATGATTTTTAATATTTTTTTAAATGGTGTTTATTGGTGCTTTTTTTTAATCATTTTCTCAGAAGCCGAAGAGTTTCATAGATTTGAAGTTGAGTATGAGCCACCAGAAAGTAACAGTGAAGATGAAAAAGATGACGACGACGATGATGAGGATGGTAAGCATGACGTCCCCGGAAAGAAGAGAAAATGACTATAAAAACAATGGCAGCATTGCAAATAAGACATAGACAGCTTAGATAGAAAGGCTCATTGCATGATCTGTGCAAGCCAAATCAGTTATTTAGATCTCTTTCATAACAAAACACCAATCAATAGGAAAATGATTTCATAGTTTCAGCATTCTCAATTGAAGTTCGCATAGAATAAATTTAGTCTCCACCAACATACTGTAGTTATTAATTAATAGATTTCTTGTGTTGCAGATCCCCAATTATTATCTTGTAGTTTTTGATATAGTTCTTCCTTCACAGGTCTTCAATAATCATATTGTAGTTATTGATATAATATTTTCATTGCAGATCCCTAATAATAATATTTTAGTTATTGAATAATTCTCCATTTTCAGAGCTCCCATTAGTTGTCCTATAGTTATTGACACAGTTTTTCTATTTAGGAGAGGCCCCAATAATCATCTTGGCATTATTGACACATTTTCTTTCTTACAGTAGCAGAGCCTCCAATAATTCCCATTTTCAGAGCCCACAATAGTTATTGTAGTTATTGACACAGTCTTTACTGAGCAGAGCCCCCAATAATCTCCCTTTTCAGAACACACAATACAGTAGTTCCCTTTTAGTTATTGATACATTTCTTTCTTAGCTGGACTCCCAATAGTTATGTTATAGTTATTGACACAGCTCTTTGTTGGCAGAGCTCCCAATAATCATCTTGTAGTTATTGACACAGTTCTTTCTTGGCAGGGCCCCCAATAATCATCTTGTAGATATTGACACAGTTCTTTCTTGACAGAGCCCCAAATAATCATCTCGTCTGATGATGAAGACCCTGGTGCCGATGGTGGTGATGAATATGATGAAGATGACATTGACACCGAGAGTGAGGTGGAGGATTCCTGGGAGTGTGACAAGTGTAAGACGATGAACCATCCAATGACAAGGCGCTGTGTTGTTTGCTGGGAAAACAGAGAAGATGAAGTTTGCTCAACACTTGTAAGGTATGTTTAATTACCTGATTGATAGGATAGAATAATATTTTGAGTAATTTGTTTTGATGGTAGAACTACAATAACACATTGAAACTGATAATTTTAACTCTCCACAGGACAACCTCCGTGCCAGCTTATCGCCTTCCAGAAGCTTTTACATTTCCTGCTCCAGCCACTCCTACCTTGCATCGCAGCACAACCATTGGACAGCCAGTACATATTTACAATTCATCTACCGCTAACAAAGACAGCGTCACAACCCCCTCTGCATCTAGGTCACTTTTATTGACAGGCAGTCAAGCAGGCGAAGCGTCATCACGCTCGTCAAGCAGTTGCTCAAACACTCAACACTCCTGTGATAGCGGTATATGTATCTCGTCATGTGAAACAGACAATGAATCTACATTGCAAAATCCTACCCGTAATAAATCTGCATTGCAAAATCTACAAGATAATAAATCTGCATTGCAAAATCTAACAGACAATGAACCTGCTTTGCAAAATCCACTAGGCAATGAGTCTGCTCTACAAAACTTACTAGGCACTGAGTCTGCTCTACAAAACCCACTAGGCAGTGAGCCACCGATGGAAAATCCATCAGCCAACCAGTCTGCTTTACAAAATTCAACAGGAAATATGCCGGATAAGCCCAAACTTCAGAAACCACTTCCTGCAGTGGCAACATGTGCCCCAGAAACTGTTAAAAATAGTGAAGAAATGTGTGTTATTTGTCAATCAAGACCTCGGGATGCGAGTATCATTCATGGACGGTCTGGTCACCAAGTTTGCTGTATGCACTGTGCAGAAAAACTCAAGGCATACAAGAAAAAGTGCCCAGTATGCCGCAGGAAGATACACTTTGTGGTAAAGAATTTTCTGTAGATCCTCTCTAGTTTTATAGTTTTTTTTTTATTGCTAATCTTTTTATTAAAAGAAAACAGTACAAATGTTTACATTAAATCCTTGGTTGCAGTATTGCTCGTGACAAAGGAATTAAATTCAGGAAAATTAATATAAAAAATAATATATTAAGATGTTTTTTTGTTTAGGTACCTTTTTATAGAATTATATTTTTGGGAGTTTTGTACACTTCTTCATTTCAAGATATCTTCCCAAATAGTGAGCTAAAGCTGTCTGTGTATGTGTGTGTATGAATGTCTGTCTGTGTGACTGCCTGTTTGTTGTTATGTCTACTTGTTTGTTTCTATGTAAATAGCTCTCTAATAACAACAGTATGGTTATAATGACAAATATTAGACCTTTATAAGGTTTCAAGTAAACCCTGCATTTAATATGAGGGTGTGTGTATGCGCTAGAGGGGTGCATATACATTAAACATTGCATGTAACAGCTTTTTTATGCAGTGATATGAGAAAGATTAGGGGTGACAGATCATATCTAAAGCCCCTCAAGAGCCAGTGCTAGCCACACCTTAGTTATTGTTTTCAAATAAAATTGGAAGAAAAAGCAGAGGAATAATAAACGCCAAAACAACCACCTAGATATAAACTCGTAATCTCTTTCAAATTCAATTGAAAACATTGCCAAAAATTCCCAAAATCAGCCAACTTTATATTTTGCTAGGGTGCCAAAATGGTGGCTGACCAAGGCTCTGTAAAGCTCCCTTCAGGATTAGTAGTAGTAGAGCATGCAGCTTTTTGCTATATTGCTCTTAAATCGTATTTCCAGATTTTATTTTAATAAGCATTATTAGTAAAAATCACCTGGTGGTCCACTAGAAATAGCGTTCGCTGATTAGCGAAGCTATTTAATGTCTCAGAATTTGTTAAGGAACAGTGGAATAAGCAATCTCTTATTTTGATAAAAAAAATTGTTGATCAAATTAGAATCGAGAGATTGACCACCTGGGGGATTTCTACTAAAACACTTAGACACATCAGGTGATGCCTCTTTTGTCTGGGTGTTTATTATACAATGCACTCCTTTGCATGGCTTGCAGTTTACTATAGCTAGGAGATCAGAAGTCATATCTATAGGCTTAAACATTCTCAGTTATGTATGGCAGCCAGAGTCCTTAGTGCTGTCTTAAAAATGTGTCTTCCATTTGCATGCCAGGGCCTCAGGTAGATCATGTCTTCCATTTGCATGCTGGGGCCTTATGTAGATCATGCCTTCCATTTGCATGCCAGGGCCTCATGTAGATCATGTCTTCCATTTGCATGCTGGGGCCTTATGTAGATCATGCCTTCCATTTGCATGTTGGGGCCTCGTGTAGATCATTCCTTCCATTTGCATGCTGGGGCCTTATGAAGATCATGCCTTCTATTCGCATGCCTCATGTAGATTGAGTAACAAAGTCTTCTGAAGCCTTATAGAACTCTTGCCACTCTTATTTGGGTTTAAATGTGTACATATTGTACATAGATAGATATAAATGTATATTGCATGTCTAATTGTTAAAAGGAAGGCTGATTTATAATTTCACCCTCCAAGTTGTTTGCATGGGTGAGAACATTCGTTAACATGGTGAAATGTAGGCACAGTTGTGGTACACATGGTGTAGTTAGAAAAAACACGCACTCGCTCGCCCTTGCCCTCTGACCCCTCTTGGGGCTCGGTTTGTTTTTCACACTCCAAGGGGAGGGTGGAAATCGACTCAAGCACTTAGCACCCTAACCATGTCACGACTATGCAGTGTGTTTTGTTTTTCATGAGTATTTGCCAGTTCATAACAGACAGACCTTTGTCTTCTTGGCTTAGCGTGTTAGCACTTAGCACCCTAACCATGTCACGACTATGCAGTGTGTTTTATTTTGAATGAGTATTTGCCAGTTCATAACAGACAGACCTTTGTCTTCTTGGCTTAGTCTGTTATCATAGATTATGTTTAGGGTGTTTCAGTAATAAACCGGTAAGCTCTGTGTGTCTCGCAATTTAAACGAAAACTTAGGTACATTATCTTATAATTCCGACTTGTTAGGGTTGGGCAGGGGGGTGGCCCAGGGGGGCCGGGCCCCCCTTCTAGCAGCCAAAAATACAGTAAATGTATGAGACATTATCTAAAATAAAGGAGAAAATGCCTCGAAAGAGCCTTTTGGGCCCCCTCCTGGTAAAAATCCTGGCTACGCCGCTGGGTTGGGTACTTCTTTACATTAGAACTGGAGATGTACCATGGAGTGAAGTTACCAGTAAATTTCAAATAAACTCAGAGTGTAATAACATAACTTTGCCATATCGCCTGATAGATCGCGTATAGAATTTGCAATTATAGTTACTGGTGGCTAAAATTAACCTCCAAGAAATGCTTTGAAAATCAAGGCAACATTGGCGTGTCACTGACTCTCTTTATAGTGGGACCTCGATATAACAATAAAGAGACGGAAAAAACAAATAGAGAAATAGTCCAATAGAAATTACTTTTTATGTAGTTCCCTTACGCCATGACCTAAATTATCCATCATTTTACCCAAAATATCGGTGAAGTTCCGCTGAACTTTTTTTAATGCAGCTCTATGCTTAATTCATTTTACTAGTACTTTTAGTCTGTATTTATTTAGTATATTCTAACAGGTTAGAAGTCTATTTAATGTTTTTGTTAGGTAATAGAATTGAGTAATTAAAATGATTTTATCAGAATGTAATGATTATTAAAAAAATTGAACCATAAATTAGTCGTTGTGTCTTGCAGTGGAATGTCTTATTGGTTTTTTTAAATTTTTATATTATTTTGGGGGAAAAAACTTAGGGGTACGGACCCCTTTGGTCGTAATGGCCAAGTTACCTCCGCCCCGTTCAATTCTTATTCCCCCTTTCCACTCCCATTCGCTTTAAACATTGTTTCCTTCAGCTTCCTATTTTTATATTTCTTTTATGTACTCTGGTAATTCCATTTATGCTATGACAGTAATTGGCCAAGCATTGCAACTGAAGAATTCAGTTGCAATCGGATATTGGATTGGATATCCTCTTTTGTCAGGCCTTTTTCAATTGTTATTCATGAGCGTTCTTCGGAGTGGAGCATTTGGTATCTCACGGGTCAGTTAGTCTACGTTTCTTTTACAAAGTAATTGTACGTTAGTATGTTAGAATCTATAATCAGTTGGCAATGTTTGTTTTTTTCATCCCAAAACTCCCCTGCAAGACCCCCTACAAATATCAACGTTAAATTCGAATTTGCTATTGCAAAGTCGATTCGCGCTTATTTAGCGGGGAGGGAAGGCTCTGATTTTTTTGGGGGGCTAAATTCTTCGGTCCGCCGCCATTAATAAAACACCAAGGGAGCACAAAGGGAACGTTGATTTGTATTCAAATTCGAAATATGAAAAATAAAGCTAGTTTCAAGGTGACTTGAGATAAATTTGAAGTAAAACCAAGATTGAGTTCTGTTTTTTAGTTGGTTTATTTTCGATAGAATATTAATACTTATTTGAACATCGAAGGAGTAATACTTGTCGCTCCCGCGTCCTCCTGGCTTTGCAATAGTTTTACAATTTATACACGACTCGAATTATTAAGAAACGAGACTGACTCGGCTCAATCGGGTTGTAGCGGTGTGAGCTCTTCGTTTTCGATTTTTTTTCTCTGGATATTTTGAGCGGTTTAGAGGTGCAACTCTAATGCTATGCTCTTCTATTATTTTTCGTTGCCGACGCGACACAGGGTGGATCGAGCTGAATTCACGGTTCAACTGGTTGAGTTCATGATGAATTGATTCACCACCATGCTCGCCCAAAAAGGCTAAAGGAAACTTCCATTCCCGGATGAAATCTACTACATGCACTTCTAACATATGGAACTTGGGGGGAAAGGTCTCATCTGGAAATGTGGCTTGGTAAAATGCAGCGAATTCCTTGATGCCATTTTCTGTGGAGAAACAAGAAACAGAATTGTTAGACTGTTGATTTATATTTTTCTCTCTTTACAAAGCTTGTGGAACTCAAATAATACCTAGGATTCTGAGCTGAGCTGTATTCATTGGGGTACTGCTGTTATATAGAAAGTGGACTGAGCCAAAAAAGGTGAAGAGTTCATGGAACTTTGTTTTGACAGCCATTGCTTCTCTTACTACCACACTACAGATCTTTTCGATATTTTCTGTCTGAAAATCAAAATCAAATCGGATTAGTACACTTAAAATATAACTGTGCTATATCAGAATTTTCTTTACCTTCAGTGCAATGTTTACATGGTTCCCTACAAAGCAGGCTCCATGGGTAGGGTGGGTAGGGTTGCCGCTTGATTGTAAGGTCCTGAAGCTGTTTCTCCAGGGCTTGGAAGATCTTTCCCATGTCCATGGCTAGCTTCTGACCGCAGCTCTTCTGCCATTTCCTCCTTGATTGAGAGCCCAAAAATTAGCATTATATTTCCATGAGAGAATGAAAATAGTAACAGTGTTTTACCTTTGAGTGTTTCATAACAGCATAACAAATAGGATAATATACCTTCTCCTCTGCATTCTTCATGTTCTCCTGAGCTTGCCGGACAACCATTTGTAAATGTGGGGCATTCTCATCAAGACCGAGTACAGACAGCTGGTACGTCAAGAAATCCTGGAACTGCTGGGCTTCTTGATGGAGGCGTTCAGCTTCCTTCTCAAGTTTTTTTATCTCCCTCAGTTGCTGTACATACTTGTCAAATTCAGAGCTGCTACTAACCCGAGCATCAGGAGCCTGAGTATCAGCATTACATGCAATTTTAATATCAAGCTCCTCACACTCAGTCAGCAGCAGCTCAAAAAATGAACAAATAGACCAAGGCTGATATGAAGGCCTGGGATGCAGATCTAGAAAATAGAACAAGGAAAAGATTTGCTTTTCTTTTGTCAATATTCCTAGATTACAAGTCTAAAACCTTTTACCTGACTTATTGGAATATCAAGTAAGGGCTCATGGATGACATTACAGTATTCTTTTGCCCTCTTTAAGTCGCTTTTGCCCTTCTCACGGAATTCCCTCAGGTTGTGTCTAAAGGACTCTAGGGTCCTTTTGGGTGCAGGTGGGCGTTCCTCTGGGGGGAGCTTCATATCAGCAGCGGCAATTTCACACCATAGGCAAGGATGTCTCCCTGTCATATGAAAATTGAGTGGTGGAAAATTAATGTTTGTTTCATATATAATATTTAACATTTGAAAATTATTATTACCACTTGCACCGATATTCCTAGGGACTTGCAGAGAAACTCAAAGTCACCAAAGAGAAACATTTTATCTTTTTGTCACTGTAAAGCAAGCAAACAGTAATGAGTTATGATTATTATGAAATAACTACAGTTATCACTACAAATTATCTTACCGCCATTGCAATGATTCCAAGCTGTTCTTTGTATCTTTGTGTTGCTGCTCTCAGGTTGTTCCTGGTGTCGTTTGCCTCGAACACACAGAAAACTACTGTCTTTTTGCTAGAGTTTGGCTTATCCACATTGGCTAATTGAAAGGCGAATTTCATATTGCCTTGCCCATGGTCACCCCCTAGCTTCAAAAAGACAGAGTTTTCTGGTATGTTGCCACCGTGCCATGTTAGAAGGCCAGCACTAAAACAGAATACCAATGGTATCAGTGTATGCATGATCACACAGCTGAAGGGGGTTGACGGAACCTCTTGTATATTACACCCACCTGTTATTGTCATCAATGTATTTTATGATGTGTCCCTTTAGGAAAAAATTCAAAGCGCTCGGTGAATCGGTTGTCCCTTAGTGTGTTCATAAAGGCACTAAGGTCGGTGACGCGCGCGATTAGTTGTGCTTTTAAGCCTGCCCTCTCGCACCGCCTCGCTTTGCTTTTTTCGGCCTACCGCCTTTTTGAATTTGCTCTTCTAAGGCGCACGTTGGGCAGTCCTCTTCCCGGTGAATTTCCCAGATTATGGGAGCCTTGTCTGTTGTTGCGAGACGACACAACTTACAAAAGCGCATCGGATGAATATAGGGGTCATCCTTCTCGACATTGATGCCAAATTTGCCCTCGAGCAATGTTTTGAAACTGCCGCAGGCAAAGCTTTGGGCATAGTGGCTTTTGCCTTCTTCAACCGTTTTTCGCAAACACGACAGAGACCTTTTAAAATCTCAAAGTGTTTGGCTTCAGCCTCCGCGGTAGCCATTTCTTTTCTCAGTAAATAACTAACTACCTCAAAGCGCGGTCGCAAATCAAAAAGCGCGGTTACTAACTAAATGTCGCGTCTAGGGCTGTTTGAAAGTGGCGTAGGAAGAACATTTAAAGGAAGAAATAACTTGAAAACTTCATCAAGGATGATAGACCATGATGGGTTTTGTTGCCATTCTCTTTTTTTTTTTTTTGCTTTGTCGCCTTATAAACAAAGAGATACAATTGTCTATGGGGGCCGACCATTTGACTTTTGAGGGGGGGGAGGGGGGGGGGGGAGGCTGATTTAGAGAAGAAAATATCCTGCACCAATTGGTGGACAAAAAATATCCTGCATCGGTAAAAAAAAATATCCTGCGCACCCAAAAACTTCCACCCCCTCCCCCTCATAAGCGAAATGGTCGGCCCCTAAGAATTAGTCATTGAGGTTCTAAAGCTTATGTATAAAAATCATCATAAAAAAACCTTTCCAGCCCTTCTTTGAAGCAGTTTCCTCAGTAAAAAAGTCTTTACAAAGGAACTGTACCGGTGGATACGGTCTGTGTGTGTGATGATGATGATAAAGAGAGGGGTCACATTTTTTTATCTATTGCTGGGGGAGGGTCCTATTTTTTTCGTGTCTAAGGATAAGGTCCTATTATTTCTATGTATTTCTGAAAAAAATCAGACTCCCCCCCTAAATAATGACACGTCTCTTATGACTAACAACAGAAACCAAGTGTTGTTGTTGTTGTTGTTGTTTGTTTTTTTTGGGGGGGGGGTGCTTTTAAGACTGCGTTTTCAAATATGTTGTTTATGAGTAATACTGTGGAGCAGCTAGTCTTTTTCAATTGGCGACACTGGCAAGCAGGTACAGATGAGACATCATCTCTTGGCGCGGTATCAATTTCTGGGCTGGGAATGATTATTTGTTCGCAGTGCATTGAATTGAATTGGATTTTATTTTTGCAGGGTGATCCATTCAGCTAACGCTGGTATCCAGAGGGTCCCTGCTTTAACAATACATACCATTTTTACAAACACAAACACAGTACTGAAAAAACCTAAACTCTGAAAATTACATGGTAAAACACAAATTTTTAAAAATTGTTAACTAATGTCTATATAAAAAATATTAATTTCCTAATATAAGACCAGTTTCAGCCGTTTTTTTTAAACAGCCAGTGATGATTTCGTATCGTTCGTGAGGGTGTTATAAATCAGGGAGCCAGTATAGAGGAAAGTTTTTTTGCCAAGAGTAAGCCGGATGTAGGTCAGAGTTTCTTCTCGTGTTTTAGCTGTGGTAAGTAGATTTTTTGACAAAGTAGTTCGTAGTGGGACCAGATTGTTGAGACATTTGTAGACAAGGACGGAGATGTGAATTTAACGGGAAATGTTTAGTGTTGGCCAGTGTAGAGACTGCATTGCCTGCTTGGACGAATCTTCACGTGCAACTGCACGGGCCGCCCTGTTCTGTAGGCGCTGAAGGCTGCTCCACCCACTGTCACGTGCCCCCCATACAGTGTCTAAATAGCTAAAGACTGGTTCAATCACTGAATGGTAGACTTGATCGGCTGCCTTGGTTGGTTAGACATAACGTATTCTCGAAAGAAAAAAACCCAAACGATTAGCTGCATTTTTGAAAAAAAAAACCGTCAGTGTGCTCTTTCCATGTAAGTTGCTCATCGAGAGTTACGCTTAAAATGTTTAAATGTCTTCACTAGCTCAGTGCTTTGCCCTTGAAGTGCCAACGAGAATGTGACTGAGTCTAACTTTTGCCTGGTTCCAAATAGCATTCCTTTCGTTTTACTCTGGTTAAGAATGAGTTTGTTATCTGCCATCCACTCCTTAACATGGTTGACATATTCCTTCGTATTCGTTTACGGATCCGTATCCCGGCTTTTTTCTTCGAATTGAACTGCAGCTAAGAATTCTTGCTGCCATATAAATGCTCAGGAGTATCAAACTATTCAATAAAGCATTCAATAAAAGGTTTTGATATGGGTTCGTGTTATTCCTCGGTACATTATCGAGCGGCAGAATCCGCGACACTGCGGTAAAAAGTCCTACGAAATCATTCGCGAAACCTATTGCAAAAAACTATGCTAATATCCTGCTCATCGACATTTTTATTGTGAAATTTGTGTAATTTAAAATCATTTTTTCAATTTTGAGCCCAAAGACAGCTGCTGGATGTCGCCTATAAATCAAATTGTCTAGCAATTAAAAGGAAAGTACCCAATCGTATGTCTTTAAGAAATGAGATATTTGCCCTGTGGTCCTAGTTACCAAACTAAGTTATAAATGCCTTAGAGAAAAAATTCCACGCAGGATATCTAAAAGTGAACAAAGAAGAGTTTGTTATCCCATTTCTCGATCGAACAAAGAAAACTCTGTACAAAAACATGCAAAGAGCGGGGCCCATTCAAAAGATTGCCAGTACTAAACGCCTTGTGGCCAAGAAAAGATCTAAACAGACGAAAGCACACACTTCGTCGACGATTAAGGTACCCAAATTAGAGAAATAGTTCATGCTGTTAACTTCGAGTGGGATTCAAAATTCAACAGTGTACTAGTAGAATTATGTACTTTTCCTGTAAACCGTTTCCATTGGTTACTGTTTGCTGTAGGATTTTGTCGCACATTGATCGGGCTTTTTTTAAAATCTGATTTCTGATCCTTCTGCAAACATCACCGGTTTTACATTTCACCAAGGTTGCTGAAACAACTGTAAAAACGTCTGCTTATTAATTTGGTCGTTGGAAATGTCGCTTGGAACGATAAAAACAAGCCCTAGTCCTTCGAGTCCAAGGGCGACATCTCGAAGAGGCTCTAAACGTATTTCAAACCTCCGAAAGAACTTGCTTGAACCCACTAAAAAGGTATCTCAAAGAATAAGTCTACATCATGACTATTTAGTGTTAATTGTTATAGTTGAAGTTGTACCCTGGATGGTTAAAATTAGAGAATCATTTTTTTTTATCACTATATCAGAAAAATTTCCAAAGTTTTAAACTACCCCGAAAATCATTATCCCGAGATAGCCCATTGTTGGATGTTAAAAGGGCCAGCTGTCCGTTCGATGGTCTATTTTAGAACTGAAGATTTATCAGCCAATAACGCTACTAATAGATTTATGGAGGAGAAAGGAAAAGATCCATTGTCTTATCAGGTGACTCCCGTCGTACTGTCTCCTTTCGCTTAGTTTGATGCACGGTTGCTAACTGGCTGTGCGCTCATTTATTATTATCTAAGTAAGTTTCTTTTGTTGCTATTATTTAGCTCCACTTGGCTTCTCAAAAGCAATAGCCAATCTTTGCACTAATTACTGCAAGAAAAGACATATAATAGGCATTTAGAAAGCCATAAAGCATACTAGTGCTCCATAGGATCACGGGACATGAATTTTGATTGGCTTTTTATAGTATAGAGTGTGTATGCTCAAAGGCCTTGGAGCCTTCTTAACTCAGACCATAGCCAGAACACCTAAAAAGTCGTAGCTGTATAGTATGTTAAATTGGGAGCTTCATATTGTGTAGGGGTTCGTTAAACATGGCTTCAAATGGTCCTGAACAAGCACATTTAGACAAATTCAGAAAAACGACGCGAATGGTTCCAGTAAAAAGCTGCAACTTAGTCGCAGGAAAAAGTCTTCGCGGCCGTCGATTAAACTCGGGCAAGGCAACAAAATATCGGAGTGCGAACATATAAAGAAAACGTTGTCGTTTTGAGGGACTGGTACCGAGGACTCTTAGTTTCTTTTCAGATACTTTCTCCATTGACTAAAGATGGTCAAAGTCACTGTTTTTCTCTTCTGATTACAAGTCATAATGTTAACGAAGCACCTGCGGTACGGTAACCTTAAAAATAATAAGAATATTATGCAGTTTTTTCCAAATAAGGAATATATTAGTTTTCTTATATTGAAGTGACCGCGTTTGGCAGAAACGACAATTTTTGGCTGAATTTTCTTGATATGTGCTGGATACTTGTGCATCTTTCGGTAATTACTTGACGGGTTAGAGACTGTGGATGGCCTACTTTGTAATTTTCTTCGTAGGAGTGGTTTATGCAGTTCGATCAGACATTTGAGTTTGATTCCCATTAGAGGATAGATTAGCTAGCAGGTCATGATTTTTTAAGAAAAGAAGGCAGATCTAATTTCTTTTTAACACCGCGTGCGATGGGTTTCCTGTGGTATATCCTCGGATTGCAAGGTTGCATAGCAACCTGGGTAAAACTACAATCGAAGCAAGTGCAAAATGGCTGAACCGAAGAAAAGTCGTTCAGCGATTCGCGTAAAGTCTTCAGATCGTAAAAAGTCTGCCAAGCAAGGCGACAACAAAGGACGGAGAAGCTCACAAGAAGTTAGTTATTCGTTATTTTAATGAGAGTTTGCAATAGATGTTTGTATATCGCTCAGTTTTCGTGAATCTGAAAATGATGTGTGGAGAAGCTTGCCATCATAGACATCGTTCATGGATTGTATTTGTTGTACTAGTTTGGTTTGTTGTGTGTATTACGATTGCGATCCTGCTACATTCTATTTTTCATTCATTTTAAGTTATACAACCTAATCAACACCTGATATTACTGTCACAAAATTACAAATGATATACGTAAACATGAGTACTTACTGTACCCTTAAGTACAGTATCTACAAAATTCATCACTACAAACTGGGGAATTACTATGCTCTAAAATTGGTAGTTTTTGTTATAACTTGCTTGACAAGGTCATTTTGTTGTTCCCGACGTTTCCTTGCTTGTTTTTGTCGTTGTTTTCATAGGAAGAGGAAGTGAAGGAATCTTTAGCATGGAAAGTTTTGTCAGAAGAACAAACTCTAAGTCTGAAGGAGTTAACAGTTACAGAACTAGAAGCGTAAGTCCCCCTTTAGTTTTATTTGTGTAGCCAGGATTAGTAGAGAAGACTCACCTTAGTTGCTTTGATAAGTGCTGGGGTGCTTGGTTGCAGAACTGGGGTTGGGGCATTTATTTGTATTTATTTTTTTATGACCCTGGCAAAGTTCTTATTCAGGGGAGGCACTTATTTCAAAATCCATATTTTAGATAAAATTTTAAGCACTGTGCAGACAGTACAAATTCTCACAAACCTGAAAAAACAAGCTTTGAATGATAAATTGCTTTGGCAGGTAGCAGGCGCTTACACATGGGCGTGGGCAGGGTGCGCGCGCACTCCCCCTTAGCTGCCAAAAGGCGGTCATTTCTTATTAACGGATCTTCAAATAGTAATACTTTTTTCATATGTTAACTATGACTGCGCACCCCCCTCAGCCAATCCTGGGTACGCGCCTGGGTAGTACCGTTTTTGTTACTTCCATTTCAATGTATAGACTACTTTGTCATCTGAGTCTAAAAAAAAGCAGCATGTTTAGGTGAGGTGCTTATTTGAGGGGGGGGGGGATTATTCAAGCAATTATATTAGTTTTAAAAAGTGTAAGATCTGAAATAATATGCACATTCCTGTACCTATTCAGGGGCATAGCCAGCCAAAATTATAGTAAATATATGAGACATTATCTAAAGTACAGGAGGAAATGCCTTGAAAGGGTCTTTTGGGCCCCCTCCTGTTAAAAATCCTGGCTACGCCGCTGCCATTTTTAGCTGTGTGCCCTGACCTCTCTCATAAAACTGTAGGACAGAGAAAATTTTAGACACACTTTTATTATTATTCTGAATTTTGTCTGATATAAGTTGTGGTTGTTTAATTGTAAAAATATCTTACTATACATAGAGCACTTAAATAATTGCTGTGTCATCCTAACAAAGGGTATCCTAACTTTAATGCAATGATTTTTCAGATTGTAATAGTTTTATTTTATTTGTTTTCAGGAAAATGGCTGAAATACTTGGAATAGAGAATTATCATATATCGCTACCAGAGGCTTGTGTGTTAGACTATTATGTTGCTGGATTTTGGTATCCTTGCTATTTAATCATTCAATCCATTATGCCACTAGTTTTTTGTGAACAGTGAACAGAAATGATAATGATGAAGATTGAAAGTAGTATAAGTGTGACCCAAAGTATAAGTTTGAGCATGCAGCTAGTTGGACTACAAGGAAGTTTGAAAAGTAACAACAAACAACAGTAAAACCTTTTTTTATTGTTTTCTTAAAGAAGTCCTATGACTCCATCCATTTCCTTCTGCTTATTCAAGAGAGTGACTCTGATACTTTCAATCAAATATTGGTAATAAGGTATCAGACTCGGCTTTCTTATGAATGGACTGTTATATTTACAAAATGTAAACAACAATGAAGGAGTGGCTGATCAAGATTCTTTAATAATTGATAGATTTATCAACATTCCTTGGGTGGATCCAGGGAAAAAGGGATTGGATTACATATCTTGTGACTCCTTGACACTCAGTAGGTTTACCAAAGAACAGAACTTTAATACCCAGCAAGGCTCTGCTTTTGTGACAGTATTGAAAATCCTACTGGAGAATATCAAAGGTATCAATCTTATTTTTAGCAAAGATCATAACTTGTGCATGGTTTTTCTCAAATCTTTTGTTATAATTTTGTAGAGAAGCAGTTATCATTGGTTGAGAGCTTGAAGGAATTCCGTAATCTCCTGGTTGGTATTGGAGTTGAAAACTGTCCAAAGACTGGTGGTCTTGAGTGCTTTGATGTATCCCAGGCAAAACTGATCACTGACTATTTCACTGAAAGGTAATATGTTAAACTGTAAAGTGTACCATCAAGTCAATAAAGGCTTGTAACAAGGGGGTGCACAGGGTTTGCAATCCCCCCCCCAGCCGCAAGAAAGTGTGTCATTTCTTCTTGAAGGACTGTTTTAAGTTATATCCTTTATCCATATGATACCTATGACTGCACAACATGAGGGGGAAACCTGGAAAACTCGCAATTCAAGATAGAGAATGGCCATCGGTTCCTTGTATTCCGGGCTGATTTTTGAAACACAAATAACGTGAGGCCAAAATGCACATACCCAGATTTTTGGTTTTATAAGATATTTTTTCCTTGATCATCCTTGCGCTATCTATGAGCTCAGGGACAAAAAGCTCAAATTTTAATGGCACTTTACAAAAAGTCGCATCAATTTAAAAAAGTCGCATTTGATATTTTGTTTGCTCTCACTAAGTACTTAGAGAAATTTTCCACCTTATAAGTTCTGAAATGGGCTTATTTAGAGCGTTAAGTCATGTTTTCTGTCATGTCTGACTGCACACTTCCCTCTCAGCAAATCCTGGTATGTGCCTGGTGTTATAAACTCCTACTAAATTATATAAGCTCAACCACAACACGGTGCTTTAATATCTGGCAGGAAACACCTGAAGAAGTAGTATAGATTAATGTTTCTTCCCTGTCTAACATTTCCAGGATCCCACTACCATGAATTTTGGTTGGGAATACAGAAAAAAAAGACAGCTTGAGAGACAAAAATGATACCCTGGGAACTCCCCCCGCCCCCCCACTAACACCAACACCACCATTCTCCTGCTATTTACCTGTTCATTATTTTTGTCCAAACCCTGATCCTTTGATAACTTTTCTGATCCATTGTATTAAAATAAGTAATATATATTTCATGTAATATATTTTTTATTTAGCAAGAACTTTTTGAATATTTTTCATAGCCTATTCAAACATTACAAGTTGTACAAGTTTTTATTCACCCAAGAACCAGAGGAGGAAGTCACAAACACAGAGGTAACACATGAAATTAATTACATTTGGTCTTTTCTTTCCTTTCCTGTGTGATTTCTATTCATTTTTAAGTGGACTAACTCACTGGTGGAATTGTGTTTTTGCAGCTTACTATTGAGGTTCCGCCACTGGCATGTGTACCTTTCCCACCACCTTTGGACGAGGGCATGACGGAAGAAGTGTGGAGAGCATATATCATGACGCCACCTCCTTCCCCACAACCAGAGAAAGAGACAGAGGAGGTAATGATAATAGAGAGCTTAAGCAAGTCAACATGCAATTCATGAGCGCGCCCACCGTTTTTTATGCCGTTCGTGTTGACTTATGATAATGATGAAGATTGATAATGATGATGATGATGAAGATGATAATGATGAAAATGATAATGTTGATGTTGATGATGCTGATGATGAAGATGATTATGATGGAGATTGATAATGATGATGAATATGATAATGATGATGATGAATGAAGATGATTATGATGGAGATTGATAATGATGATTATGATGATGAAGATGATAATAATGATTATGTTGATGATAATAATGGTGATGATAATAAAGCTAAATAATGATGGTCTGCATAAGTGCATTTAAGGGCCCTCTTTCCTTCATTAGTCGAGCTACTGTGTTTTGTCTTGATGTGCATTTGATGTGTCACAAAAATGGTTGTCCACATTTGAATAGGGTAACATCCCAGCAATTTCAGCAGGGCAGTCAGCCATCAACTGTATTTTTCCACTCTTTCCATTAATCTAAAGAATACACATTTTACTAACTATAACTATCTTATTGATTCCCAGGATGAAGGCAAGGCTGACTGTAAGTATATGTTATTATAAAATGGATGGATAAATGGATAGATAAATCGAACATTTATCATACTTTTTTTAGCTGGTTCTAGATTTACTAGTATGTATTTTGACACAGAATAAGCATTTCACTTTAGTAGGGTGGTCCCCTATTGAGAGGGACGTTTCCCCTTTTTTCTGTGCATTGCTTCTTTTTTCTATCCCCCTCTCTTCAAAGCCACTCGTATAGCTAAATAGCTCATTTATTTCAGCATCTGGCATCTCTGCAGCTAACAAAGAGGTTGCAGAGAATATCCTAGCATCACTAAAACCGGAAGACATCAAAACAATCGTGAAAAAGGCCGCAGAAGACACTTTTGGGAGTTTTAAGGTGAGTTCAACTAATACTAAACAGGCTCTCACGTTAGCATTTAGCGATTTTTATAAGATGGACTACCTACGGATCCACATTTTGTTCGAGTTTTTTTCTCATAGTTGTTTTATATTTAATCTGTTTTTTTTTCTTCCAGCTTGAAGTTGAAACAAAACTCAAAGAAAGAGAGTCAAACTATATCGCGAAAATAGGTGGAAAGGCTAAATAATGTTGCTCAATTACGCATAGGAAGTCTTTAATTGTACATACATCATGTGAATATTGTATAACATGTAAATATTTTGAATAAGTAGTGCATAAACAGATGAAATGGTTCTTGTACATGGTGGTGCATGTCATATTTTATAATTTTCAACATGATATTTATGACTACGCACTACGGCTCGTATAATACAATGTTGGAACTTAGGCTTAGCGTTTCGTTCATTATAAATGAAATAGAAATATAAACTCCCAACTTTTAACTGTGCTTGCTACATCATAAGACATATCACATTCAATTTCCTGGCGAAGTATGTCAACTCCGAACATGTTTCGAGTAATTATGGCGCGATATAGTATCATGGCTACCCTGGTTCCAGAGCCTCGAATGTTTTTCTATTTATTGGCCAGCGAGGGCCACTAAACGGAGAGACGTTCGAGGCTCTGGAACCAGGGTATATCATGGCCAAATACTAGCCAATCAGCATGTGAGGATTACAGTTTTGATTGACACGAACTTCATGACTAGGATTCAGTTATGCTCCGATGTTACAGTGACAATGCTTACTAACCGAGGGCCATATGTTAGAAAACTGTATATTCGGTTAAATATGTTACCCTCGAAAAACACATATTAAACTGAAGCTGATGTGCACTCGAGCTTTTCCCTCCCTCGCTGGTTGGCTAGTGAAGTTCATGTCAATCATAGCACGTTTCTCGCATCCTCATTGGCTGATTTCTCAAAACCGTCAAGGTGGCCACGGTAGCGTTCGTCGTATCAAATAGTACGTTTCTCGCATCCTCATTGGCTTATTTCTTAAATCTGTCAAGGTAACTACGGTATCGCGAGGCGTATCCGATAGTACGTTTCTCGCATCCTCATTAACTTATTTCTCAAAACTGTCAAGGTGGCCACGGTAGCGGTCGTCGTACTTGTCACAAGTCGTCATCGAGTCTTCTATCGTGTTCCAGACGTGGTTCTGAACTCCTGCATATTGATAGCCATTAGAAATTGTGTGCTGGTCTGGTTTCTTTGAGTTTTTCCTCAGCATGACAATTATTTTTCATAAGCACGTTCCGGCTAGCGCGTGGGTGACAGCCCGCGCGCCACGAGGTAGAGCTCACACAACGTAACTTCACCGACTTTTCTGATCAAACGCGGAGAGTGCGTCAGTTGAAGAACGATTTGATTTATTCTGATATATCGGGTACCCTGTGTCACTGGCCTTGTTTTCAGCTGAGAGGCCTGGACGCTTTGCACGAAAAGGCGCACGAAAAAGACGATCTTTAGAACAAGATTCAAAATACGATTGATAACTAAATCGCGTGACATTATCCTTGTTATGTTTTTACTTGTTATTTGAGCTAATTGTGATGAGAGGCCGCACTGACACTCCACATCTACGAAAATAGATACGATTCCTCTCACACAAAACAGGAATTGACGCAGTTTGTGTCGTGAAGTAACAAGTGTTTATGCAATTTGGAATGAAATGAACTTTCAAAAAGCATTTGTTGGCTAAGCTAAGTAGAGATGTATTGGCTGTGCCTACTGTTTTGAAGAAGCCATGTGCAATTGAAGGTTTAGGATCAACCGCAAGGGTCTCGAGTGTTTCAAAGCAACTTTTCAACCTTGGACAGATCAATCGATCCGTCAGTAAGCAACTCACTAAGAGAACTATGGATCCTTGGGACTTCGTAGAGCTAAGCGAAGTCCAAGGACATTTCTTCACAGACTTTGTTTTACCGGAGAAGGCCACACAAACAAAAGTTTTTGACCTTAGTTATACAGATGAGAACTTAGACAAACTGGTGGGACAATGGCTAGAACATCCAAGCAGAAAAAACACAGACAAAGTGATCAAGTTGGTTAAGGGAGGTGTTCGACCGGACCATAGGGCAATTCTATGGAAACTTGTAAGTGGTGGGATAGAGAAACTGGAAACAAATGAGAACTATTACCAAGATACAGTGAATGAATTAGGTAGGTTCTTTGTAACATGGCTGAAAGTAGTATTCATGTATCATTTGTATAACATAAACAAAGGGGATTGCCTCCACCCCTTCCTTCAAAATGCTTTTGTTTTGGGAAACATTATCCTATTGTTCTGCTTTATTTTCCAGGCATCCTTATTCCTGGTAGTCTATCTTCTTCCATGTTCACGGGATCAGACAATAAACTATGTTGTTTCTTCTTGGGACAAGATGGAGAGAAAGCCATGTTGGGAATCGTATATGTGTTGACCCATGTACATTCTGATATACAGTTCTGTCCATTATTGCCTGTGTTAGCAGCACTTTTTCTTCATTTTATGGATGAGAGAGAGTGCTTTGCATCTTTGTCAGCACTTATGGAGTCCCGGCATGGAATTCTAGACCAGAGCCAACGTGCAGTGGCTGTTACATCTAAGACATTTGAAGACTGCCTAAAAAAGTTCAAGGTAAGAAATATAGCCTGAGTAATTACTGTTGTTATTTTTTTAGGTAACTATGAAAGAACTAATTAGAAATATAATCAGATGGCCTTCTTTTCATGGAAGAAATAATTAGTTAGTAAATAGTTTAATTCCGAACAATTATCTAGACACATATATCTATTTACTCTTATTATGATACTTTTTTTTTACTTTATAATTTTTGTGTTTTCTGCTCAATAGAAATCAGCCTACAAGAATTTGAAAAAAGTAATAGAGTCAGAAAGGGAATCCCCAGTGACCAAGAAATCCATTCTGCTTCCGTATTGGTTGGACTGGATTATGGAATATGTTGACTTCTGGATTGTGGTATGATAATTTGGCTTCAGGTTTTACAAGTGCATGGAATGGGATCAAATATCATATACTAGGATACAAAAGTATCCCTTTACATTCTGCTGTCTGCATTGAAACACAGACCACATTCATCAGTGCCAGGTGACCCCCCCTTTAATTTCTCACCTATGATATGCTCCTATATGAAGGGGGACATGCTGCTGGATAGGATTTTATAACCTTCTCTGTTCTAAAAAGGGTTAGCTTTAAAGCTATTTATCCTAAATAAGGTATATATTTCATAGGATTAGATATAGTTGTTTTGCTTTCACATGAATTGTCAAGTAGAATGATGCTATTTTATTTGTCACAAGACTACTGTGGTTCAGGCATATTCAGGTTTTCTGTGATTGTTTGTCCATTGTTGGGGGTGGTTAGTACATTACAAGAATAGTATGTGAATGTTTTTTTTTGTACCTTTGCTGCAGGTGTCCATGATGGATGTTTTCCTGATGAAAGGATCTAAAGTGTTAATTCGCTTTGGACTTGTGATCTATGATGAGTTCAGTAGATGGCTGGTTGCAAAGCAAGGTAATTACAAATTGTGCATTGTTACTTGATACAGTCATGATAGGGATTGGTTAATACATGGCCGCTCACCATGCTTTGAATATTTGTGCCAGTATAAATATCTGAAGGTGCTTTGCAGCCATGTGCAACATTAAAAAAAGGTAAATGTAAATAAATTAAGAATAGAATCCCCCCTTCCTCTAACACCTGATCTGCCCCGCTACCATCACAACATAAATGCCACTATTTTTCAGATATGAATGGTATAAGTATTAAGGATGCTTTCAAACAGTTTGTTAAAGAGAACCCAATGGAAAGCCAGGCCCTGCTTGAGGTACAGTACCACATTTCCTGTAGATAAACCAAGTTAAAATGTATCTCTCATCATTTCATAAATCGTTAAATTCAAGCTCTCATTTTCTCACAACAGGCTGCTTTTAAGATTCGACGGTTGTCAAGGAGAAGGGTAACAAAACTGAATAACAAGAACCTTGTGCTCATAGAGTCCGGGATGCTAGAAGTACCTTACCAACGAGAGAAGCCTTTGCATGAGACAACAGTCATGGCGCTGCAGGGAACAGACATGCTCACAGACAAACAGTGGGAACGGCTAGCAAACTGGCTCCCTGACCGCGCCCGCATTAAGAGACCTGTTTGTGTGTTCACCACAGAAAAATATGGTTACAGGTACTGTTTAATGGGGCTAAATTCAATGCTTTAGGCAAGGTCAGACTCATAGCCAGTGCAATGTTAGGGGTTCGTGGTTCGTGTTTGGGTGTGCGATTGTTAAAGGGGCAGATTTTCTAGGTCAGGAATTCTGTAGTCTTGATTGCTGTAGCATTGATAGAGTGATTTTGTAAGTATTCCCTTGACTAACAGTGTGACAGGTTCCAGTGGGGCTATAATATGGTCATGGCAGACATGTAAGCACAGTATTAGTTTTTGTGAGCACAAGCAAGAGTACCCCCAAAAATTGGAAATCTTGATATTGACTAGGAAAATGCCCTGATATCCTTTTTATTGTTAAATTGTATGTTTGGCAGCTATTAATATATGAGTTGGACATGCAAAATAAACTATTTCCTTATTGTTTGATTCTACAGTCTTCGAACATTTTACCAGAGATGTCAGGAGGAAGAAGAAACAATACTTCTTATAAAAACAACAACAGGAGATGTAAGTTAGCATTTCATTTATATATTTGCAGGACATGATAATATATGAAAAATAACCAAAGATTGATGAATTGACAAAAAAAATAAAAGCTGGTTGCTTGCTTGCAGTTAAGATCATATTACCATTCTACAGATATTTGGTGCTTTCTGTACGTCTCCATGGCTGGAAAGGCTGGAGGGACCAAAAGATTTGACATACTTTGGCACCGGTGAGAGCTTTGTGTTCACCCTTTCTCCTGAAGCCACTAAATATGATTGGAGCGGCATAGAGCAAAATCAGGAGAGCAAGGACTATTTCATGGCAGGAAATGACAACTGCCTTCTTATTGGAGGAGGGTGAGTGTGTGTGTCAGTGCTGTAACCCCCTTAGGGGATACACCCATGCCCCCCCCCTCTTGCACAGTGTATTTAAAGCTGCATTGTCACTAGTTTACATCAGTCACTCCCAAGAGACACACTGCTTTTACAATGTTGCCTTTTCCATAAAAAAATTATTGAAGATTGTTCTGTTATCAACCTGAAGTAAACTGGTGACAATGCTGCTGTAACCCCCTTAGGGATATACCCATGCCCCCCCCCCCTCTTGCACAGTGTATTTAAAGCTGCATTGTCACTAGTTTACATCAGTCACTCCCAAGAGACACACTGCTTTTACAATGTTGCCTTTTCCATAAAAAAATTATTGAAGATTATTCTGTTATCAACCTGAAGTAAACTGGTGATAATGCTGCTGTAACCCCCTTAGGGTATACACCCATGCCCCCCCCTCTCTTGCACAGTGTATTTAAAGCTGCATTGTCACTAGTTTACATCAGTCACTCCCAAGAGACACACTGCTTTTACAATGTTGCCCTTTCCATAAAAAAATTATCGAAGATTGTTCCGTTATCAACCTGAAGTAAACTGGTGACAATGCTGCTTTAAGCAGTGGGGAACAAGTAGTGAAGGCACAAAACAGCAAGGCTCCGAATCAAGTGCCCACGTGTGTGTATTGTTGGTAAGCAATGTCACTCAGGGTGGTCACTGCCAGAGGGTTTGTTGCATCCCCAGTGTGTTTTTACATTTAAAAATGTGTGTCATAATATATGCTTTCTCATTTTTATTATTTACTTTATTTTTTTTTAAATATGCCCCAATTGCTTGCATCATATTTCATCTGAGAATGTATTGTGTCATTGGCGCTTGTTTAAACAATTTTTCACTCCCCAATTTGTAGGGGGGGGGGGGGGGGGAAGAATCCTTAATATGATTTCTTTCTAGTTCTCATCCATTTTAAATCTTGCTTTATCATAGGGGAGAAAACTCAATATGGATTAATGGCGATTTTAGTCATGGTAGAAGTGGGAGGAGTCAGACCTATGATAATGAACCGCTGACAGCTCAAAAAGACTTTGTGTGTACAAGGTTGGAGTGCATAACATTCTTGATCTAAAAAGATGCCTATTTTTACTGTCATTATTTTTCGTGGGTATGGAAATTACCTTTTTTTCTCAGGGCAGGTATAGTCAACTAATTTTCACCTTATAGTACAGTAAAAACAAATATGCAACTTGCAAGTTGCTTTTTGTTGTCACACAAAAATTTATATGATTTCTTAGTGCAAATCACCTATTGCCCCTTGATCAACTTGGTTTTATCTAAATGCCAATACAAAATGAAATCTTTTTATTACAGAAAGAACTTATGTAAATACTAGAGCTTCTAAATAAGAGCGTTTAGTATAACAGAATATTCATTCCATAGTATAACGATAATGAGGCAGTGAGAGACCACTCACTTTTTTGCTTTGTGTACATTTTCACCTTTACAGCTTGTTACATTACAAATAATGCTGGTTTACTTTGAAGTTCTAGATTGGTCCCTATACTTTCACAAATATATAATTTATATTGAGTCCATGAAAAAATGTTATAATATAAGCTACAATTTTATAATTTTGAATTTTGTAAATAGCAATATCTTGTGAATGCTTAAATAAATATATTTATGAAATCATAAGAGAAAGAAGGTTTATCCTCTCCCGCTCCCTACACTCCCCCCCCCCCCCCCCCCCCCCCCCCCCCCCCCCCCCCCCAGACACACACACATACACACTCCGTCTATTAGCGATCTTTCATGTCCACTAACAGTCATGTGACACAATCTTTCAGCTCGTTTCCGGTTTGATCGCATGATACGCGAAGTGTGTCAAGTTCTGAGCTCTCTACAGTTGAAGCTCTCGTAAGCGACCACCTTGGGAACTGAGAATTGTGGTCGTTAACGGAGCTGGTCTTTTACGAGAGCTTGCTCTCATAAGCGACCACTGGGCGCCAAAAACTTGAACAATAGGTGTTGGTCGCTTACGGGAGCTTAATTAAAATGGAATCTAAAAGTTATCGTGATAATAACAACGCTGTAATATTTTGGTTTATTATTTGATTTTAAAACTAGGTATTTGACTTATCATAAGAGTGAGTTGTTTTATTTAATAGCAATTAATTATACGCAAAGTAGCTCGTTATGCTCGTTTATCGACGACTTTTCTTCATGACAATATCTTATGCGTCTACGACTATCTTTAAAATCGTGGAGCACGAAAGGGACTAAAGATTCCTTGCATTTATACATTTTCTGGAGACGAAGAAATTATTTAATGGTTGCCTACTGGATAGGCAGCATTACAACATTTCCGCTTTATGTGTGATTTCAGCATTAATTGGATATGATGTTTATCAGGTGTTGATTGATGTTGTTAAGCCAAAAATCATTGTGGCCGCTTACGAGAGCTTTAAAATAAAAGAAAATCTCAGTTGGTGGCTTGAAATTGTGGTTGTTAACGGAGCTGGTCGCACCGATAAGTTGGTCGCTTACGAGAGCTTAGAATTACAGAGTTTGTGTGACAATTCAATCGGTGATTCGTGATCGTTGTCGTAATCGAGAAAACGAGCGCCTGGTCGTTACGAGAAGCGGTCGCTCAGAGAGCTTCGACTGTATTTTCAACATTTTGCTGGCCAGAGGTAGATTTCTTGAGAGAAACCTCCTTTTTCCTCTCTAACCCCGCCGCCTCATTTTCCTAGCCTCGTTACAAACAATATTTTTGAGTGACATCCTCCGGAATGCGATTTCGCCGACTAACCAGTTGGCCGAAAACCTACCTCCCCTGCCCAGTGTCTCAGTTACAGTAGGAAGCGCAATGTTCTTGAGAGATACGTGTTCTACTTGTCAAATAAATTTGGAATAAAAACTTCATTCATAAAGTTGTCACGCTTTGAAATTTTCAAATAAACTTCAATGTTTCCTATATAAAAAAAAATCAAATCGCCTCGCTAGTCTGGAGTACAGTGATAGTCTTCCATTTATACGAGTTTCGAATGCTACGCTTCCTTCAGGCTTCGTTTCAACATCGTTAGATCACGTGCCAGTCTTTATCCAATCAAATTCCTTCATGCAGAACTACAAGATGGCCGTTGCTATCACATGATATGAGCTGACCAATCAGAGCTCAGAGCGGCAGAATTCGAATAACAAAAGCCATGTTTTGTGTTTGATCGTTATTTTACGCGCGCCGATGTCTCCGGACGGAACGTTTATTTTTATCTCCACCATTTTTATCCCCATTGGCGCGATTTTAGCACGCTGGAATTTAAGATAGCCCGTGAATATGTCTGAACTACTCGGGAGGATCATAGTGATCAAAAGAAACGGCGCAGACGGGGCCCACTTCCCCTTGTGTACGAGAGAATGCCTGTTCGGAAGGTAAGCGAAGAACATTTACTAATTTTTTCCAGCAATTGCAGTCGCTTTGGTTTTCTTAAATATCTGATACTTATATTCTGTGTTCATTCAACAATCGATCTTTTTTGATTTCTGTTGCTTATATTGACTGCTTGTTCGTTTTTTTAGGAATAACGAGTGTGATATACGAATACAGTTGCCCAACGTTTCGAAGGAACACGCAAGGATAACGGTGGATTCAGAGAAACAAGTAAGCGAAATGTTTTATTCTATGGTGTTCACTCATACATAGCTGATTTGTGTTACTGATAAAACTGATAGTATATGCTGTGGGGACTAGAGCCGGGTAATATATCGACTCGAGTAAACTGTACGCTCGGCTGAAGCGTAGGTAAACCGAAAGTTTCTGTTGAAGGAATTTTGTCGTTGTCGCTCCATTCTCCATTTACATTTCTGTATTCGTATATGCATTTGCCTTTTAAAGTTCCAGTTTGAGCTTTATATTACTTATATTCGATTATACTTTGTCAAATAGCTAGACTATAACCCCTTCTAATAACTGAAAACCTGAAAAGAAGCTAATTATTCATATCTAGTCATTCTCTAAACTCGATTATAGTACCACCCTTATGTTGTTATCTTTAGATGAATTCTCAAATATCTTTTAACTTCATCATAGAAAAACTCACTGTCGCATCTAACATTCTAACATAACTGTTTCGGGGTTTCTTGGGTAGCATATAAATGGCTGAATCCTTGTATCTGAAAGCCATGAATGTTCATAAGAATGTAAACAGCTTTTGGAAACTGGATTTGTCTTTTATTTACCCTCATTTACTTGATACCCATGAAACACTGCAGGTTACAATATACATATTCTACGAGTGCAACCTTATTTGAAATAGGTGTATTACAGTATACAAAATGTAAGAAGATTGTTATATTTGTGATTCTTATTGGGGGCAGTGAGCCCATAAACACGATTAGGAAAATATCCACAAGTGCACTTTGCTTATTGCCTTGACAGGCCAAAAACACAAAGTTTAAACAGAAGAAAATTTTGCTCCAGTTGCTTGTGAGGCAAGACTTTGTTTGACCGGCATCCCCACACTGAATTTTAAGCATGCAAGATTTTACTATCATGCACACATGAAATTTTCCACACCTTGTGCACCTGGCTTTCGGGGGCAACAATCAGTCAAATCCAAATGAAAGCAAATCCAACTTCAGTCAGTTGATTGGTTCAGCAATCAAACACAATTAAAATAATTTTTGTGAGTTTGATTTTCAAACTCAATCAAACAGCCATTTAAACAATTTGAGGGATTGTGTTGGTTCCTGGTTCTAAATTCTTTCATGTAGCTGTTGTGCAGTTTGTATGCGGCTTATGGCGCCACAGCTGTTATCCTGATGGTTTGTCAGTAAGCCCTGCTGCTAATGTAAATCAATTTGGGTGTACAGTAAAACTTGCCTAAGCCACCGGCATGTAAATCGCCAAAGTGTCAAAATTGTCACCTTCCTGAAAGTCCCGACTGAAAGTAATAACATTTTCAATTAAATTTCCTTTTTAACCCGCAATTCTTAAGTCGCCCAAGTTCCTAAGTCACTGCAGAAATCACGGTCCCAACCATGTAGAAACAATTGATTTTGCATCACTTAAGCCGGCACGAGCCAAGCATTCAAGGAATCTGTTCAACACCTTAGTTGTGACATGTGATATTCCCATCAGACTAGACAGTCATTGCAGTACTGATTACAGAGTGGTTATCATGACGCCTAAAAAGCCAAAAATTCTTTCTAAAAAAAGAAAAGTTTTCTGACTCAAATCATGGAATTAAACAACATTGCTGCAAAGCTACTTCCTCTACAAGTCATTATTTGCTAAATTGACAAAATGCACATCCAAGTTGTCATTTTGGCAGGTTACACACAAGTTGCCAAAATGATGACTTTTACGCAGGTAGTCACATCTCTAAGCCATCATGAAAATCTTAGTTCCAAAAGTGTACATTTAGGCAAAGTTTACTGTATATTTTTTAAGTTAACATAGCTAAAGAAAGCCTTAATCTAGAAAACCAAATGTAACCATTTTTATAATATTTCATGAGCGGTCTCAATAAAGGAGTGATTGTTCTCTGACATATTCTTATTCTCCTGTCCTCAGGTTTGGCTGACCAATCTAAGCACTTGCTCAAAGACTCTGTTGAATGGTACATCCCTGGCAGTGGAGCCCCTTCAAGTCAACCATTTGGATGTTTTTACAATCTCTGACAGATCCTTTAGATTTGAGTTCCCTGCACCCCCCAAGAAGTCTCCCAAGAAATCCCCCAAGGTATGCCTGCTGCTGCTAGACCCTACCTGAAAATTCTCTTAATTTAACTGTGAGGGATACGTCAAAAGGTGTATTATTCAAGCATGGAGTATAGGTTTTCCATCTGCCAATTTTTGTTATCTTGATAATTGTGTTTTCTTTCCTAGAGTCCCAAAAGACGGTCAAGCGACAGTGGCCCTCTGAAGGCTAAACAGGAAGGCCAGTCTCCTAAGGACCCTATCCCTAAAGGCAGTCCACGTACCCCTCCCGTCACCAGTAAAAGGCGAAGCTTGAAGGAGAACATACAATTTCTGCAGACAATGGCTGCACCTCTTGAGGAAGTTGATGAGAGCATTCTTTCCCCCTTTGTTAATAATACACAAAGTCAAGGGAAGACCACCACTCCTAAGAGTTCCAAAAAGCGTAGGGAGTCTAAAAGTAAGCGGGTATCATTTGGCCCAATGCTTAGTCCTGAGCAGTTTGACAAAGAACTTCCTCCGGCCACTCCTGTTAGACGAGGTGCTACCCCAAGAAGGGTGTCTTCAGATAGAAAGAGTCTCCTTATGGATCAGAAGAAAAAGCACATAGTTAATGAAAACAGGATTGAGGAACTTCCTGAAGAGGAAGCAACACCCAAGACCCCTGAGGAGGTTAGAGAAAACAAGATTGAAGAACCTGAAGAGGAAGCAATATCCAAGACCCCTGAGGAGGTTACAGAGAACAAGATTAAAGAACTTCCTGAAGAGAAAGCAACACCCAAGGAGGTAAAGGAGACTCCAAGGAGATCAAGCCGACGCTTGAGTGCACCACAGAATACTGAAGAAAAAGTTGAAACACCAAAAAGCAGCAAAAAGGAGAAGCTTAGTGAGCTCAAGAGGAGGCTAGCTACACCCATGCGGGAGGCTATTGAGGCTGGCATTGCTTTGAAGCAGACAAAGAAAAAGCTGGCGACCCCACTCAGGGAGGTGATCAAGTCCAAACCCAAGCTCAAGGAGACCAAGAAGAAGCTTGCTACTCCATTAAGAAAGGAGATTCAGAGCAAACCTGCCTTAAAGGAGACAAAGAAGAGGTTAGCCACACCAATCAGAGCAGAAATCGAGAGCAAGCCAAAACTGAGGGAAACGAAGAAAAAGCTAGCTACTCCTGTCAGAGCAGAGATTGAGAACAAGCCAAAGCTTCGACACACTAAAAAGGTAATGGAAACAGCCCTACAAGACGAGATCAAGATGGGCAAGAAACTGAATCCAACCAAGAAAGTGATGGCTTATGATATGCAGATTGAGATCATCCGAGGAAAGAAGCTGAGAGCCACCAAGAAGAAAATGCCAGAAGAACTACAAAAAGAAATTGTACAAGGGACAGATCTTAAAAAGACAAAGAAAAAAATAGCAACACCCTTGAGGAAAGCCATTCAGGAAGGTGTGCAGCTGAAGAAAACTATGAGGAAAATGGACTCTCCAATGATAAAGGAGATTGAAGGTAAGGCAGAACTAAAGTCTGTGAAACGACGCAAGTCTAGTTCAGGCTCAGTGGATGAACAGCCCCTGAAGAAACTTAAGACAAGAAAGTCTACAAGTGAGAAAGAATCTGCTGATGTAAAGAAGGCATTGAAGACACCATTAAAGAAGGACATTGAGAAAGGATTCAAGCTTCGTCAGACCAAGAGGAGCATTCGTACTCCTCTGAAACGCCAGATACACCAGCGACCATCACTCCGTGCAGTGAGAAGGAAGTCTACCAGTGCGGCAAAGCCCAAGACTCCCAGGAAGCCAACATATGCTGAGATCCTGAAGCGGCCAAAGAAAACTCCAGTAAGACGACTCCCCAAGAAGATAGTTCCTGACATCAACTTTATCAAGAAAACAGCAGAGGAAAAGGTATTATTCTATGCATGGGATGCTTTACATGACCTTTTGGCTAAAAGTGTATTTGTTTTTTTTTTTTGTGATTTAGGTAATCAGGATTCCCTTTCTATCCTGTTAGATTATCTTCTTACGTGAGCCAGTGGCTACACGTTAGGCCGCCAGGAGCTCTGTCTAAACCCATTTTTGGGAGATCTCCACAGCATGCTCATTCTCAGGGAAAGGGTTATAACTATTTTCTTTCTATTTTTACAGAAAACTGCAGCTACTAAAGCATCTGCTCCATTTGTATTTACTGCAGTTCAGCCAAAACCCGAAGCTGGTGAGCACTCATTACTTTGTTCTGTTTCATGTGCTAGATGTTTCAAGTGCTTTTTCATATGCTAAATAATTCTCAGTCATTTAGACCAAGCAATGTCCAAGAAGGTCCTGATATCATGTATCTGATTATCTTTTATTTGAAAACATGCCAGTCAAATATTGTATGTATTTTTACTTAAAAAAATCTTTGATATGGTTTTCCAGTTGTGCAGACCAAGAACTGCAGAAGCTCTGTGCGAAAATCTGGAAACTGGTTAGATACTATTTCCAAGTCACTTCAAGCGAGGAAAGAGGCAGAGTGCACGGAAGAGAACTTTGAAGGTTTGCGAGAAATGTTCGCAACCCCAGATGCACCCCAGCGACAAAAGAAATCAACCAAGAAATCTGGAAACTGGCTGGATACTATCTCCAAATCGCTTCAGGCCAGAAAGGGAGCAGAGATCCAGGAGGACTTTGAGGGCTTAGAGCAACTGTTTGCTACTCCTGTGTCAACCCAACAGATACGAAAGTCAACCAGGAAATCTGGAAACTGGCTGGACACAATCTCTAAGTCACTTCAAGTCAGGAAAGAAGCAGCTGAAGATCAGGAGGCCTTTGAGGGCTTGCAAGAAATGTTTGCTACACCAGACCAAGTCCAGCAGAGGCGAAAATCAAGCAGGTCAGCCAATAAGGCAAAGGCAGCAACCCCAAAAGCCACCCTACAGGTTATTGAGGCTAAAGTGCCTTCTACTACACCGTCTCTGAGGTCTGCCACCAAAGTTTCAACTCCTGCTTACCAAGTTGTGGAGGCGATAGAACCAGCTAAGACGCCATCTCTTCGCACAAAAAATGAAGTCTCTGCTGTTGTCGCTACTCCTGAATTCATCATAGTCGAAGCAGTTGAACCTGGTAAAACTCCATCATTGCGATCTGCAAACAAGCGAAGAGACGCCAAGGCACTAGAGGTTGTAACAGCCGTACAGCCTGTAAATACACCATCTCTACGATCAGCACAAAAGCAAATCACTGTTGCAAACACTAGCTTGAACGAGCACGAGGTAAACGAATTCCAGCTGGAATTGCCAGAAACCCCTCCCGTAGAAGCATTACCATCGCCAAAGGCAAGCGAGAAGGCATCCACCCGCAGGAGTGAAGGACTCACTGGAGTCAAGAGGCTATTGAAGACTCCAAAAGTTAACAATAGCACTACCTCGCCTGAGAACAACTTCCAGACCAGCCTCTTCACCAGTCCAATGCAGTCATCTCCTCAAAGCCCCAAGGCTAAGAAAACCAGAAATGCTGTTGCTGATGTTAACGAAAATTTTGCTGTTGGAGCCCAACTCTGTCGCAAGAGCATGGGATTGACTGGTGTTTCTCGTCTCTTCAAGTCCCCCAAGATCAGGAATGCAATTGCTGACGTTGAAGATAATTTCGAGGCCTCCCTTTTCGCCTCACCTGTACCCCAATTCACGAAGAAGACGCCCAAAGCCAAGAACACAGCTGATCCAGCTAATAGCTTTGTCCCTGAGCTATTCAACACTCCCGAGGGCTTCACTGTAAAACCTAAATCCGCGGCTAAGAGGAAACTGGCTGCAGACACTCCTACAGCTGCTATAGTGGAGTCTGAAGATTCTGGATTCTCTGAAAGTGAGGCTGTCCCACGCCCCAGATCCATTCGAGGGAAGAAACCTGCCTTGGAAAAAACACCGAGTGAACCAAAACCGAAGAAGGCTCGTGTAACAAGAGAAACTCAAGTAAAAACCACACGGTCTACCAGAAGCAAAGCAGCAGCACCAAAATCCAAGAAAAAACCCTCTGCAAAGAGTGGGTCTGCAGCTGTATTCGAGACCCCCAAGCCTACTAAATACCAGCGCACTGCCTTGGAACCAATCCAGGAGGTACCAACACCTATGACCACTCCCCGAAACACCAGACTTCGCAAGGATTCCGTAATGTCCCCTACCCTGGAGGCAATCCAAGAGCAGGCTCCTGCCATGGAGAATGTCGTCGAGGAAGTAGAGAAGCTGCCCGCCAAGAAGACGCGAGGAGCGAAGAGAAAGGCACCAGCATCTGGAAACGCAGAAAAGAAAGCAAAGGCTGAGCCTGTTGTGGTCGAAGAAGAAGTGATTGAGGTCCCCGCTCCCCTACCTTCAAAGCGGGCAGCACGCGGAAAGAGAACAACTGACAAAGTCCAAGAAGTGAAGTCTACTCGTGGTTCAAGAGCCACACGAAGCAGAAAAGCCGCTGAGGCTGAGAAGGCCGAGGTTGTAGAGGTAACACCCGTCAGTGAGCCTAAGCCCAAGCGCGCTACTCGAGGTCAAAAGGCAAGTGAAACATCGAAAAAAGATGAGACGGCTGTGGAAGAGTCTAAGCCCGTCCGCGCTAGCCTGGGACGCAAAGGTAAAGTGGCAGTTGCTGTGACGGAGACAATGGAGAACAAAGACGAAGAGGTTGTCGAGAAGGAACCTGTCAAGGAGACCAAGCGCGCTACGCGGGGGCGCAAAGCTGTAACCGCGGATAAAACCAAGACAAATGACGAGGATCAAAGAGCGCCTACCAAGCAGACCAAGCGGGCTACGAGAGGGCAAAATGCTGCAAATAAAAAACCGATCGCAGCCGCTGAGGTTGAGGATGCTCGAACAGCTATCGAAGAAGAAGCGCCTGTCGAAGAGGTCCAGCCAAAGCGTGCAACCGGCAAGGCATCAGCCAAGCCAACTCGCTCCACACGCGGCAAGAGATCGCAGACCGATGAAGCATCTGCTGAGGGAGAAAAGCCGACATCGACTCGTCGGGGTCGGAAAGCAGCAAAGAAGGACGTCTCCATTGAAGTGATCGAGGAAGCTGTGACTGCTGAAGAACCTAAAGCAACCCGTTCGACACGAGGCAAAAAGAGGAAGGCTGAGGAGGAACCGATCGTGGTGGAAGCGGAAGCTATTGAAGAGCCCAAGGCAGCACGATCATCCCGAAAATCTACCAAGGCACAGGAGCCTTTAACTGAACCAAAGGCGAAAGTCACGAAGACTAGGTCCGCCCGTGGAAAGAAACGATTAGCAGAGCCCATTTCTGATGATATCCAAGTTGTCGAAGATGCCCCAAAGACACGTTCTACCCGGGGAATGAAAAAGGCGAAAGTTGAACCAAGCTCAGCCGAGGAAGTTCCGAAGTCTACCCGAAAGACTCGCGGAAAAAAGAAAGCAGTCGCCGTAGAAAAGCCTGTCACCACCAGAGTAACGAGGAACAGAACGTCTAGAAGGAAGTGAACATAAAAGGAACTGTCTCTCACGCCTGTACATAACATTCATAGTTTTTATTCATCGCAGACCGTTTGCGCCGACTTTTTGTCAATGAAATGCGTGTTTTTTATATTTTTTTGAAATTGTTTTTAAAAATCAACCATATAATCTTCATCGTTGTAGCATAGTCTTAAATAGTTTCAGATTTAAAGTAAGTTTGCAGTCTGTGAAAATCAAACTGCGCTAAATAGTTGAGGAACATGTATACCCTGTATATAGCGCGCCTCGCGTGCTAGGGATATCGCCTGTATTGTTGCAGTTTACAATGCATCCATGCACAGCGGATAGTAGCTAGCATGAATGCACCGAACACGCCCACTGTACATAGTCATCTATCGGGCCCAAATAAATTATAATCTATACATGTGTTTTGTATTCAATACCTTCTCCGCTCTCAAGGTTAATGATGATATCCAGCTTAGACTGGTTTTCGAAAATCCTTGAAATACTTTGGTACTTATACACTGTAATGTATTTGTTTTCTTTTGTTCTGGCTTGACTACACTTTAACAAATACATTTTGTAGCACGGGATTTTGAAAACCACTCTATGTCACTCTGTAGACCAATTAACTATTTGCTAGTACCCTTGTGTGTATTGTTGTAAGCTTTCTCGGGATGTTTTCATAATGGTGTTTTATGTCCCTTATATTCAGGTTATGATAACGTGTAGTTTGAAGAGACTGAACTGGGGACGGACAAGTAGAAAGTGATGGAGGAGTGGGCAATTTTTTTTTTCTTGCTGCTGTAGTGACACTGCTGAAAGCTTTGTGGGAAAATATTTTTTTTTCCTCTTTCTATGGCGTTAAAGGCGCAGTTATTTCTGTGTTTATTTTGGCTTTAGTTTGTCACCAAATTAGACCCAAAAGGTTAGGTGATCTCTTAGCGCAAGTCCCCTACTCCCAATATTATGTCTAGCTGACAGACGCCATATCGAAAGTTAGACTCTTGAGGCGGATTTTTTAAATTCTTTTTTTTATATATATTTATTCTTTCCATTTTTTTATCACTTAACACCTTTATTTTCTTATAAAATAATTATATACATAATTACGATCAATGAATATTCTATGGGCACCAACTTACATATCGAATAACATTACCGGTATAACCACAGTACTTGGTGACCACGGTACATCAAATACCGTATGATGTCAGTTCATTTCCCTGTCGAAGCCAAGGAAGGAGCCCAGTCTCTCTGCCTCGTTAAGGGACCAAGCGGTCCAGTCCTCCTCGCTGATACGACTCAACGTTTCCTATTGGAAAGATGGGGGTGATAGTAAGTACTCAACCTCCCCCACCAGGGCTTTCAGGGTAACATGGCGTCTAGCAACTAAAAATTACCCAGAAGACCCTGGAGACAAGATTGAGTAGCACTGCATCCAGGCCTCGATGATATATGTAAATAATATTCCATAGCATGTAGTTATAAGCTTGGCATAGTGCAACAAATTTTAACAAAAATGCACATTACCTTCAACCCCTTGTACTGGACAGCACTTGTCTGATTCTCTCGGTTGTCGCACAGGACAATAAGCAGACTTTGCACAGCGTTTTTCCGCTGAATACGAAGCAGAGGAGAGTATGGGAACATTCTTTAATTTGCGAAAGCAGAGGAGATTTTGATGCGCAGAAATGTACCAGTGTGATTCTGGTTCTTATTCGCAGTTCCTTTTTCGTCTGTTTCCTTATTCGCTCAGTTCCTTATTCAAATCCGGGGTGGGGTGGGGGGGGTTCTTACATGATAACTTTTAATTCGGGTTCGAACAGTATTTAGGCATAACAGTTTACTCAGAACAAGTCCAACAGAATTTTCGTCGGATAATTCTGGTTGCATTCACGTGCTCTGCTGCTAAACGGAGCTGTGAACATGAGACTGCTACAAAAGGTCAAATTACGCAATGCGCAATGCTCTCTCCGAGTGCAAATTTATTTGAAAGGGCAAAATGTGTGTGTGCATAAGTCAATAGAAAGATGGTCAATAGCATTTCTCACCAAGGCGGAGTGTTCAGGTCCGCTTTCTTGTAGTATTTCGCACAGCACTTCAACCATTCCCATTGTACTAGAAAAAACATACTTCACATCAAAACACCAATTATGCATTTTAAATCTTATTTGATTCACGAAGAATTAGCATTGAAAAAATGCTGCACCAAACGAGGACGAAATATATTCGCTTTATATTTATACTCGTTGCAGTCTTTCTTCAGGGTTCTCTCGGTTTTGTTGGATAATAAGGCGCGGATACACACTGGACCTGATTAAACAATATGCGGATAATGTGCGGCCTGTCCGAATACATCTGAACAAGCCCGCAATTCAAAGCAAGAAATGCAATATTCTATAAGGTCAAGCTACCTTGTTCGGTCTTTTGCGTCTTTGCTGGAACTGCAGATATTACCAATGGCCTGAGTTGCTGCCTGAAGACAAAATAGACAAAAATCTTAATCAAAATAGGTCATTTATCAGCTAAGCGTCGGTCTGTATCGTGAAAAACCATGACCTCGGCCATTAAAATACTGACCACGGTATTTCACAATACTGTTGACCTCCCAGATGGTAAATAACATTTATTTCTTGATATTTCTCACCAATCTCATGGACATGGGCATTGACACATCACTTGCAATGGACATCAGGTTCACTAAGTAGCTACCAGCGAACTTGGCAATAGGAGGTCCTCCTGGGAAATCAACGAAAATCATCATATCAGAACGCAAACCTCGCCACTATTTCGTGCTAAACCAAATAGAAATGAGTGCCGATGTACGTCCTTACCAGACCACGCTATATGTCCCAGATCCTTGATCGCTGAAAAACGAAGCATCCAATCTAATTTTAGTACGTAATCTATACATTGTCTGCTATGAAGAGGAAAGGATCATGGTCGTTATTAGTAGAAAGCATCAACCATTCTTGTATCTACCTAGTGCAGAGGCAGACGCCTTTTTTCGCGTGTACTTTGTAAGATTTCTACTCTACATGGGGTCCGCTGCCTCTAGCGTCTCACTTCATTAGATGCTCCACCCACCCACAACCGTGTACTCTAGTTGGAACGAAAGGCGAAGTTGTCATGACCTTGGCTGCTATCAGAACGCGCCCCAACCCCCTCGCCATGTGCCCCACCCACCCCTTGTACTCAAGTGATTGCTCATGTGCCCCACCTAACCACACACACCCTGTACCTTGTACTCTAGTTGTGACATAAGGCGAAGTTGTCATGACCTTGGCTGCTATCAGAACGCGCCCCAACCCCCTCGCCATGTGCCCCACCCACCCCTTGTACTCAAGTGATTGCTCATGTGCCCCACCTAATCACACACACCCTGTACCTTGTACTCTAGTTGTGACATAAGGCGAAGTTGTCATGACCTTGGCTGCTATCAGAACGTCTCTCTCGTACAAGTTGTCATCCATGAGCGTGGCTACATCTTGGAGCTGGGTCTTACCTAAAGGAATATGTCTTTGTATTGAACCGATATCTTCCAAATTACAACCTTAACCGTACATTTATACAACGTGTGAATTTGGCAAGTCTTTTAAGAGCTCATCACTAATAATTTCGCATGACACGTGGAGTCCACTAATAAAACCAGTTAGATCATGAACCAAGGTATAAATCAACACAAGGCCGAAAAGGTATGTGGAAAGCCTCTGTGAAACAGAGTAGTTGCGCTGACTTTCGAGCGTTAGCCCTTCGTCGGCTCCTTCTTTTGCTCCGACAAAGGGCTAACGCTCGAAACGTCAGCGTTCCACATACCTTTTCAACCTTGTGTTGATTTATATCTTGTCTACACCACGCCTACGCAGACCATCTGGTTTTTTTACAGCTTGCCTGTAGTCTTTCTAGTTATACCATTTACATCATGAACCAACAGTAATCTACCGCTATAAGGGCCCATCCTAGCCACCATAACAGCCATTAACTCCCTCTTAAGAAATGGTATTGCTAGAAGAAAAAAAACTTTGCGCGCTAGAAAGTACCAACACCCGTCAAGTAATTGTCACTCACCATTGTTTCGCCTTCTGAGCTCTCTGAGCGTGTCTTGTACTTGCCCTCCTAGCCAATTCATACCAATATTATCTATACCGGAGCCCTTCTAGGTTATCTTATCTGCAGCCAAGCACTGCTAGGCAGTGGAATTGATCAATAAAACAAGTTTGTATTTCTAAGAACACCAAAAAACACCATTATGACGTGCCCTCGTAAAGCGCGCGCAGACTTAACTATTTGCGCCGCCAAAGGGCGTAAAGCTCTGTAAAGCGCCAGCATTACGAGTTTGCTTTAGATTAGTCCAGACCCGGGCTGTCTGTGCGCTCGGCATTTTGGCTCGCTAGAAAGAGTCCAGTCTTAATTGCATGCGCAAGCGCGAAAATACAACAACAACAACAAAACAAAAATTAATAGTAAAACAACGCGAATTTTGACGAAGTAACAGTTAATACACATAAACAGGGGTCCGCCGATCAACGTAAATCCTGCATCGTTTCCGCGACACGTTCATTATTGCTAGGATACTCAAATGGACAAATAAGAACAAAATGGCCTTCCACCTCTCTTATTAGATCCCTGAGAAAGAAAGGGTACCAACAGGCAGAAGTAGATCACCTCTTTACGAGTATTATTGTGCCTATATTAATCGTTTGACAGTCTATGGGGCTAGTCATTAAGTGTTAAACACCATTCAGAGATTTTTCGACAGGTGCAAAAAAGGAGGTATGTTTCTTATAAAGTCAATATCATGAATCTGCTTCAGAAAACGGATACTGATCTTCACCAAAATGAAATGTAACCACAACTACCCTCTGTTGTTATATAAACTAATTACACTCTTCATAAAGAGAAACTCGCCAAGCCCCGCGTTAATACTGATAGATTTTTCAACGCCTTCGCTCATCGGCTTGCATTCAAATATAACCTAGCCTTAGCAAGTGAGCCTTAAAGTTGTAACGGCTAGCCCGAGTATCAGGCGATTTTATTTAAAAGTCGGAGAGGAAAAAAAACTGCGCCTGACACAAATACTAGACGCGGCGCCTGCCGCCCTTTTTCAGGCCGCTGTCAAAATACGTGAGCTGTCAATTGTCCCAACGACTCGCGTGGTAGCACAATCAAATGCACAAATCAAATTATAAACAATGTTTATGTAAAGCAAAATTGTAATACAGTGGTGTCATATACAATGGGTAATAATTTTAGTAACGACATACATCACCAATTTACTAAAACAGGTTTTTTGTCTAAATAGAAAAACCTCTGCTTGAAAACAAATTTCATTATTTGAAATGCTCACTCACACTCGCGGCGTAAAGTACAGCAAACAATCCCAAGAATTCTTCGCTCTCACAGACAAATTTCTTGAATATTCGGCGCCTGGTCTATCTAAGAATTTAATAACTAATACTAATGATATCCGCAGTATTAAAGCTTCTATGGCATCCATATTTCATATCTATGTATAGATCTTAGTTTCGAAAAATTATAGCGATGAGAAATAAAAACACGCATTGACCGGCCTGGGCAAGCCATTTGAACATTCTCATAAGGGCCAATAAGAGCGCGCTTTTTAATTAGCATTGTTTTCTAGCCAATCCCAGTGGTCCCATTATTTGTGACCCGAACTTGAAAATTTTATAGTATTTTTATCAGGCCCTCTTTTTATCGCTTCTCGGTATATACTCCATATGGAACGATAAAAGGGCCTGACACTCGGTCTATGTAACGGCCAGTTGTTTGTTCTTTGTTTTTCTGTACTTGTAAAGTAGTGAGGAAAGTAGAGCGCTCCTAGAAATGTATTTTTTTCTAGTAAAAATAAAGATGTTTATTAAGATTATAATTAGGATCAGTATTCTGTGTGTGCTTTTTAAATTTCCTTGTCCAGGTAACACTTATTAGAATACACCATCTATTGGGCTATCACAAATCCTGCATTCTGATTGGCTGAGCTACCAATGGTCTATCAGGTGATGGGCAGTGTACAGCATAAACGAAAACGAAAACGCCTATGCGTAGTCATAGGTATCATATGGAAAAAAGATAGTTTCACGAGACTACAGTAAGAAATGGGGGTGGGGGGGGGGGGTGAGGTAAGCGGTTGTTTGCTAACACGCTTATAAGACAAATCGCGAGTTCCCCTTGTCGCTCTTCCTTTACCAAAAGACAAGGCGCAACTGTGTATTTTCTAATTAATGTTTATTAACAGTATTTTTACATTAGCACGCGACAACGTGTACATTTCGTAAAAGGACGTAAAGGCACGTGTCTGTTCCTCTAGACAGAGCTTCCATCGATTGGCTCCTCCTCGCGGGATTTCTGTATGAAGTCCACAAGCGTTATTCAAGAGAAACAAAGGTCAAATAGAGTCACGTTCATAAAGGACCTTTTACGGATTAAGAATTAATTTACCTTAAGCATGTGTTGGTTTCTGATGGCCGTTCGTTGATCATCTGAACAAGAAGATCATTAAACAGCAGTAAGCTAACCAATAAGCATAGACTTTTAGCCATATCTCATTCGGGCTTATTAGTACATTTTTTGGCTTTCGAACATTCAGAATCCTGTGGCGCACTCGAAGGCAATACTCATGTACTTACCGAGTTTGGAAAAGTCCTCAAAAAGCTTGTTTATACGTACTCTGAGGGGGAACGATTAAAAAAAATCCGAAGGTTAGAGAAAAACAAATTCAAGTTAGATAAGGCGACACAAGTACATGGGCATGGGACAGATGGGAGATATAGACATAGACACAGACAGACAGACATACATGCATCATAGACAGATGGAATGACATACAGAACGGACGGACGAAGGGAAGGACACACTAAGAGACAGGGGTTCAAGGCAATGCGCACATCCCTACCCTCCTACCTTTCTGCTAATTGCATTTGCGTGGCTTCAAACACGTCACTGCGCTTGCGCATATGGATGCCATAGCCATTCTCTGCCATCATTTCAAAAACTCTCTGTGAAAAAGAAAAACAAACATTTATTCATCCCTACAGAATCGAGCCGCTATAAGTTCTCTCCCAAGTCATGCCCCGTCACGTAATCGCGGGAGGGACCCTCGGGAAGAGCCCGCAAAGCCCCTTGGTATCGGTCATGCGCAATACTCACCACCGCCTGACGGGCGTCTTTACGCAGTTTGCAGCACTGCAAGAGACCTGTTAACGCGGTATACCTGTGGCATAAAAGATCGGAACCGTTACTAAGGGCGCGTTTTTTCCCCTATCATTCTGGAATGGGAATGATTGGTAGAAAATGTTCAGAATGGCATTCGAGTCATTCTGGTACTGGAAGCAGAATGGGGGGAATGGGAACGTGGGATAAACGAACGCGCGCTTTTTCTATTTTAATCACTCTCATTCCGGAATCACGAGTAAAAAAAAGCGCCCTAAATGAGATGGCAAATAGTGCTAAATAACTAACACGTGTTTTACAAACAAAACTTTATTTGCCTTTTTGTCGGTTCTCTTGCGGGAAGCGCGCCTGCCGACTTCTCATTGTCCACAATACAACACTATAAATACAACCCCATCCGGATTTAGTCTCTTTTGTTCCAAAGGGCTAACGCTTGAATCGTTATCAAAGCTGCTCTTTTTTTTACAGAATAACAAAAAATACCATTTCAACCTTGTGTTGATTTATTCTCTGAAATAAAATATTGATATGTCGAGTCCCCGAGGTTTCATGCTTGCTAAATTGGACGATATTAAAGTCCAATTGTACTTACGTTGGTACAAGCTTGAGCTCGTCGAACATTTCAAAGGCTTTCCTGGTCAACAAGGAGAAATATTAGGATACAGGGTATACCAAAAGGAGTGACAATCAAAACAACGACAGGTCGAACACTACAATGTCTAAAGGCTAACTGACTTGTGACAGCGGGCCTTGGTTACGCTAAGTCTGGGACTTGGTTACACTAAGTCTAGGCCTTAGTTACCATAAGTCTAGGCCTTGGTTACACTAAGACTAGGCCTTGGTTACGCTAAGTCTGAGCCTTGGTTACACTAGTCTAGGCCTTGGTTACACTAAGTCTGGGCCTTGGTTACACTAAGCCTTGGCCTTGGTTACACTAAGGCTGGGCCTTGGTTACGCTATGTCTGGGCCTTGGTTACACTAAGCCTAGGCCTTGCACACACGTGTCTGGTAAGTTGAAGAAAAGGGGAGCAGTTAAGTCGGGAAGTAGTTTCTTACCAGGCCTGCTCAATTTGTCCAACAGTTGAGTGTTGGCGAACAAGTTGGGAGATCATGAAGCCATCAACCCTTCAACCAAAAAAAGGACATGTTATGGAAAACCCATAAAGCACAATGAAACAACAGCAGAAGACTTAATCTTGTCATTGCCATTATCGCCATCGCCCTCGCCATCGCCCTAACCAACCACTCTCACCCACACTGTCACCATCAACATCGTCATCATCACCATTATCATCTTTATGTTACAACAGTAGCACAAGTACTTACGGGATGTTGAATTTCTTCATCCAGAAGAACACATCTGTCATAATATCAACATATTCCTTGTAATGCTAGAGAAAAAAACCTGCATCAGAATGGAATCCTTGAACGTTTAGCACTAAAAAGTGTGGGTCACTCTCACCTTGACTTCAGTTTTTCTGCTCAGCGCTGAAAATATTCCTCTGCACACACTTTGCTCCAGAGGGGTACGGTAGCGCTTCATATCTGCATTCGAGCACAGACAAAGAAAATGCGTATTACAACAATAACCGTGTTACCTAGACTTACTTACGGTTTAAAAAGCGCAAAACGAGCCTAGGTAACCTGACCTTATGGTCACGCATGAGACGAACCTTTGTAACATGGCCTTACCGTCATAGAAACGCGGGACGAGCCTTGGCAGCCTGGCCTTCTCTGCCATGCGCAGTAGCTCTGCATACACCCACGGCTGAGGCAAGAGTTTCTGCGAGCAGCAAAAGAGACTCATTGGCTTACAGCCCTTGACACCCTGAGCGTGTCTGGCTTACAGCCCTTGACACCCTGGGTGTATATACAGTGCAGTAGCAAACCTCACCCTTGGCGAGGTTCAAACTTCGTATTATCCATGAGCCGTATTCAATTCAAATGTGTGGAAATGAAGATGAAACAATTGACTTGATTCATCTGCATGCATTTGCATTGAATATGGCTCAGGGTAATACAACGTTTGAGCTTAGCCTTAGAGTGTATAGAAGCAACCCTTGACACCCAAAGCGTGTATGGTTACAGTCCATGACACCGTGAGCGTGTAGATTAGCACCCGTTGACACTGCAGTGCTGAAGGACCAAAACCTATTGAGGCTGTTCAACGATTTCCCACAAGCTTTACACCTTATATACAAAAAATAACAAGATAAAACTTACGGAGGGGACTAGTTCCTTGTACATTCTATATGTCAATTCGGGATTTTCTTCTGATCGTGCCAGTGTTGCTAGGAATGTGGCGCTAAAACAAAATGGGAGAATTAAAATCCTCAAAAAGGTTTGTATGTGATTGGACAGGAAGGCATTCACATGCGTCAAATACATCCTTTTTTTTTTATAAGATCCTTTTTATTATAAGAAAGTCCAGCCTGAGATTTCGTCAACTTTGAAGAACATGCTGAGAACATGTCGAGGCTCAGATAGCAGCATGTGATGTGTTCTAAAATGCAAAATCCAATTGTCTTGACAATAACAACCTTTTGATGATTTGTTTAATTATCTTCTCATATTTCATTGGGTACAATATCTATATACTTATAATTTAAGAACATACTTATTTTTAGCCTTAAAATACTCCAAAAATGAGAACGGCCCAGCCTCAACTAAAAATTAGATGTTCTTATTAAAGGAAAAAGTTTAGTCACTTCCCTGGTCAAGATGCCGCCAACCCAATACTAGAAATAAAGGACCTTACGAGCACCGCAACAGCAGAATACAACACAGTCAGTAGGGAGTGTTTTCTGACCGAGCGAGCTAGAAAATGACTGTTTTCAAAACAGGATTGCCTGATATGGGAAGTGGTGTGCACATATAGTACAAGCCCCATGACTCACTAGAACTGCCCTCGTTTGGGCCCAAGGTACTTGGTTGGGTTTGTGTGTGCAAGTGCTAGAAGTCTGTGTGCAGCATTCGCATCCCGGCAGTAAAGCGCCTTGAATACACATGGAGTATACAAACATAAGATTTGATGGTAAGAGCAACGGCAATAATAATGATAATAATAATAATAGTAATAACAACAACACCAACAACAATAGTAATAGTTATAATATCAGTTATTATAACAGTAATAGCAATAGCAACAGCAATAGTAATGTTTACAATAGCAATAACATACAATGAATGAAACAATTTACAATGCATTTATACTTACAGCTCCAATAGCTGTGTTGAAGAATTTCACTGGAAAGGGCAAAAGCAAGATTCCATGTAAGCAAAGGAAAATATGCTATATCCAGTGTGGTAAAAAAACATTATTTTATATTATGAAATTTTGAAATGTGTCTCAAGTTTGTTGTGAATGCCAGCTGATAAGCATTTTTCAGTGGTAGCCTTTGCCATAGTCTATGTTAGGGTGAGGATAGTTTTTGTTATATGTGAGTAGTTTGCACAAACTTTAATCCCTTGTGCTACCTTACCGTCTGAGTAGCTTTGCATCTCTGGGAAAGCTGGAAGACTCTCCAGGTGGGTGATAATGTTCTGTAGTAATGTATTGTTGGGGAGGTCGATGGTAGATGGATCAATTCCTTCGTCTATATCAAAAACAGAATGGGATCTTATTTGTTACATTCTATCATGGAAAACTTCCAGTATGAAATTATTCTGCAGTGGATGTTTTTACAGCAGTTGTTGTTACTAATGATGTTGTTGATTGCTGTTACTGTTGTTTTTGTTACCATTGATGCTGTTGTTGATTGTTGTTACTGTGTTTGATAATAGTGTTTTTAGTTTACCTTTTCTTAGGGCAGGGCTACTGAATTATAGGATAACAATGCAATGATGTTGTTGCTGCTGTTGTTGGCTGTTGATACTGTGCTTGTTGATCCTTATGTTGTCATTGTTGTTTACTGTTGTTACTAATGCTGTTGTTGTTCTCTTACTATTGCCCAGTTGGTGGTAACTCACCTACAGCCCTGGTCCGTTTGAGATAGTACTCTGCACGTATCAACAAACTGTAACTCCCAAGCGATGGCTCTACAAGTTATAACAAGTGGTCAGCAAACCATCCTCCAAGACCATAAGGGAGTTAGATGGAGCAGTATTTATCACAAGTGGTCAGCAACCATCCTCCAAGACCATAAGGGGGTTACATGGGGCAGTATTTATCACAAGTTGTCAGCAACCATCCTTCAAGACCGTAAGGGAGTTAGATGGGGCAGTATTTATCACAAGTGGTCAGCAACCATCCTTCAAGACCATGAGGGAGTTACATGGGGCAGTATTTATCACAAGTGGTCAGCAACCATCCTTCAAGACCATGAGGGAGTTACATGGGGCAGTATTTATCACAAGTGGTCAGCAACCATCCTTCAAGACCATGAGGGAGTTACATGGGGCAGTATTTATCACAAGTGGTCAGCAACCATCCTTCAAGACCATGAGGGAGTTACATGGGGCAGTATTTATCACAAGTGGTCAGCAACCATCCTTCAAGACCATGAGGGAGTTACATGGGGCAGTATTTATCACAAGTGGTCAGCAACCATCCTTCAAGACCGTAAGGGAGTTAGATGGGGCAGTATTTATCACAAGTGGTCAGCAACCATCCTTCAAGACCATGAGGGGGTTACATGGGGCAGTATTTATCACAAGTGGTCAGCAACCATCCTTCAAGACCATGAGGGAGTTACATGGGGCAGTATTTATCACAAGTGGTCAGCAACCATCCTTCAAGACCATGAGGGAGTTACATGGGGCAGTATTCATCACAAGTGGTCAGCAACCATCCTTCAAGACCATGAGGGAGTTACATGGGGCAGTATTTATCACAAGTGGTCAGCAACCATCCTTCAAGACCATGAGGGAGTTACATGGGGCAGTATTTATCACAAGTGGTCAGCAACCATCCTTCAAGACCGTAAGGGAGTTAGATGGGGCAGTATTTATCACAAGTGGTCAGCAACTATCCTTCAAGACCATGAGGGAGTTACATGGGGCAGTATTTATCACAAGTGGTCAGCAACCATCCTTCAAGACCATGAGGGAGTTACATGGGGCAGTATTTATCACAAGTGGTCAGCAACCATCCTTCAAGACCATGAGGGAGTTACATGGGGCAGTATTTATCACAAGTGGTCAGCAACCATCCTTCAAGACCATGAGGGAGTTACATGGGGCAGTATTTATCACAAGTGGTCAGCAACCATCCTTCAAGACCATGAGGGAGTTACATGGGGCAGTATTTATCACAAGTGGTCAGCAACCATCCTTCAAGACCGTAAGGGAGTTAGATGGGGCAGTATTTATCACAAGTGGTCAGCAACCATCCTTCAAGACCATGAGGGAGTTACATGGGGCAGTATTTATCACAAGTGGTCAGCAACCATCCTTCAAGACCATGAGGGAGTTACATGTGGCAGTATTTATCACAAGTGGTCAGCAACCATCCTTCAAGACCATGAGGGAGTTACATGGGGCAGTATTTATCACAAGTGGTCAGCAACCATCCTTCAAGACCGTAAGGGAGTTAGATGGGGCAGTATTTATCACAAGTGGTCAGCAACCATCCTTCAAGACCATGAGGGGGTTACATGGGGCAGTATTTATCACAAGTGGTCAGCAACCATCCTTCAAGACCGTAAGGGAGTTAGATGGGGCAGTATTTATCACAAGTGGTCAGCAACCATCCTTCAAGACCATGAGGGGGTTACATGGGGCAGTATTTATCACAAGTGGTCAGCAACCATCCTTCAAGACCATGAGGGGGTTACATGGGGCAGTATTTATCACAAGTGGTCAGCAACCATCCTTCAAGACCATGAGGGAGTTACATGGGGCAGTATTTATAACAAGTGGTCAGCAACCATCCTTCAAGACCATGAGGGAATTACATGGGGCAGTATTTATCACAAGTGGTCAGCAACCATCCTTCAAGACCATGAGGGAGTTACATGGGGCAGTATTAATCACAAGTGGTCAGCAACCATCCTCCAAGACCATAAGGGAGTTAGATGGGGCAGTATTTATCACAAGTGGTCAGCAACCATCCTTCAAGACCATGAGGGGGTTACATGGGGCAGTATTTATCACAAGTGGTCAGCAACCATCCTCCAAGACCATGAGGGAGTTACATGGGGCAGTATTTATCACAAGTGGTCAGCAACCATCCTTCAAGACCATGAGGGAGTTACATGGGGCAGTATTTATCACAAGTGGTCAGCAACCATCCTTCAAGACCATGAGGGGGTTACATGGGGTGATATTTACAACAGCGGTCATTGACCTATCCTACAAAGCCAAAAGGGGGTTACATGGGGCGGTATTTACTACAGCATTCAGTGACCTATCCTACAAAACCAAAAGGGGGTTACATGGGGTGATATTTACAACAGCGGCCAGTGACCTATCCTACAAAGCCAAAAGGAGGTTACATGGGGTGATATTTACAACAGCGGCCAGTGACCTATCCTACAAAACCAAAAGGGGGTTACATGGGGTGATATTTACAACAGCGGCCAGTGACCTATCCTACAAAACCAAAAGGGGGTTACATGGGGCGGTATTTACAACAGCGGCCAGTGACCTAACCTACAAAACCAAAAGGGGGTTACATGGGGCGGTATTTACAACAGCGGTCAGTGACCTATCCTACACAACCAAAAGGGGGTTACATGGGGCGGTATTTACAACAGCGGCCAGTGACCTATCCTACAAAACCAAAAGGGGGTTACATGGGGCGGTATTTACAACAGCGGCCAGTGACCTATCCTACAAAACCAAAAGGGGGTTACATGGGGCGGTATTTACAACAGCGGTCAGTGACCTATCCTACAAAACCAAAAGGGGGTTACATGGGGTGGTATTTACAACAGCGGCCAGTGACCTATCCTACAAAACCAAAAGGGGGTTACATGGGGTGGTATTTACAACAGTGGTCAGTGACCTATCCTACAAAACCAAAAGGGGGTTACATGGGGCGGTATTTACTACAGCGGTCAGTGACCTATCCTACAAAACCAAAAGGGGGTTACATGGGGCGGTATTTACAACAGCGGTCAGTGACCTATCCTACAAAACCAAAAGGGGGTTACATGGGGCGGTATTTACAACAGAGGTCAGTGACCTATCCTACAAAACCAAAAGGGGGTTGGTGGCAGCTACCAATGCCTTAATTATAGAGGGAGTCACATGAGGGGGGGGGAGGGTATTTACCGATTCCTTTATCATAGAGGTCTCTGAAAACCATCATGGCCTTGCCTGTTCCGTCTGGCACAAACCCGCACATCTTAAGGATCTCATTATAGACAACTGAAAGAGAAATGTAATTCTATTTGTCCACAATCTGAGTGCAATTTATAACTATTGGCTTTTATTTAAAGAACTCTAAGCAAAGAATATTGTGTTGTGCATTAATGATAAAAAAATCTGAAAGTTTGTTTACCTTAAATTAACATAATTATAATGTTACAGTATAAAACATGAATTTCAGTATGTAAAAGATGATGATATTGTAATGACTGTAACTACCTACCGAGATTTGGCTTGACAGCAGGTGCCTTTTTCATCTCACCAATAAGTCTCTGCAACAAAAAACAGAAACGAGAGGGATGCATGGAAATATATCATCGTTTCGAAAACCATCAACGTTCATACTGTAGATTTCTTTATGCTTTAGCAATAGAATGGAGATGTAATTATTGGGAATTAAATTTCACAAGGATTTAAGTGGATTTAGAAATGAAAAGTATATCCCATTGTTGGGCAGCATTAAATGATTCACACAATGTGGACCTGGTGTCTTTAACTCTAAGACAAAGTTTTTATCTCTCTCACAGAGTACCTCTAATGCCCTTCCGCAGCTTCTTCACCACTACTCCTACCCCTAGCACCTACCCCAGTCCTTGTCACAAAGTACCTCTAATGCCTTTCCACAGCTTCTCCACCACTACTCCTACCTAGCGCCTACCCCAGTCCTTAGCACAAAGTACCTCTATGCCTTCCCACAGCTTCTGTCCTCGTCCATACTGGTCCATGGATTTAGTAAATAGCACAGCATAAGTGTTGACATTAGCTGTAAAAAAAGAAAACATACTCAATGCAATATTTTTTTTCAATAAATACGATCAAAATTTCAATAATGACACCTGCTTGTTACATCATTAGGCACATTGCTAATTGTTTCTCTGATAGATGACATGCATTGTTTATCATTTGCGGGGAATTTCTAATTGTTTCCTCATAATTCCAATTGATGACATGTGTTGTTAATCATTTGAGAGGAATTGCTAATTGTTTCTTTATAATTCCAATTGATGACAAGTGTTGTTTATCATTTGCATGTATTGCTTATTATTTCTCATAATTCAAATTCATGGCGCATGTGTTTATCATTTGCACGCATTGCTAATTGTTTCTTTACAATTACAATTGATGACACACTTTCGCTAATCATTTGCATGCATTACTGTTTCTAATAATTCCAATTGATGAGGCATGTTTGTTTATCACTTGCGCACATTGCTCATTGTTTCTTTACAATTTCAATTGATGATGCGCTTTCGTTTATCATTTGCATGCACTACTAACTGTTTCTAATAATTCCAATTGATGAGGCACATTTGTTTATCATTTCCGTGCATTGCTAATTGTTTCTTTACAATTTCAATTGATGACGCGCTTTTGTTTATCATTTGCATGCATTACAAACTGTTTCTAATAATTCCAATTGATGACACACATCCTATCATCATTTGCGCATATTGTTCATTGTTTTCTCTCATTCCGCTTGAAGACGTGCATTTGTTTATCATTTGCAGGAACTGCATTTTGTTTTCTCCAATTCCGATGTTTGTTTCTTTATTGTTTGCAGGCATTGGTAATTATGGTAGAAATGATTGACGACATCGTTTTTTTTAAATTGTCTTGTTACAGAAGTTACACAATTGCTTATCTCATTTAGTATTCAGTGCACCATTTCATAAGAACCAACCTCACCTTGAAACCCTTGCTGTCTCATCTCTTCATACAATTCAAACGCTCTTTTGTAATTATTGTGCTGAAACGGAAGAATGCCTGTGAGAATCTTTACTATAGATAGCTCCATTCAGAGATAATACTATGGAATACAGTACTTGCTGGTATCAGAAATAGTATTCGAGGCAAGGGAACAGTAGATAAAGCAAAGGGAATGGTAGAAAAGACTAGAGAATGGAACACAAGGCTAGGGAATGTTATACAAGGCTAGGGAATGTAATACAAGGCTAGGGAATGGTACACAAGGCTAGGGAATGGAACACAAGGCTAGGGAATGGAAAACAAGGCTAGGGAATGGTATACAAGGCTAGGGAATGGAAAACAAGGCTAAGGAATGGTATACAAGGCTAGGGAATGGAACACAAGGCTAGGGAATGGTATACAAGGCTAGGGAATGGAACACAAGGCTAGGGAATGTTATACAAGGCTAGGGAATGGAAAACAAGTCTAGGGAATGGTATACAAGGCTAGGGAATGGAACACAAGGCTAGGGAATGCAAGGAAATTCTACATACATAAGGCTGCTATAGTTAGAGAAACTGTACCTTGAACAATGCTAGAATCATCGCCTCGTATGTGCGTCCATTTTTTGTTTCCATTTTGCTAAAAAGTTGCTCTGCATAGTTGTCCATGCTTAGGAAAATCAGTCAATTAGCACTGAGTATAATAAGACATTGTAGTGATTAGGTGATTAGGTGTCATGTGACATAACGCATATGAGTGATTAGGTGATTAGGTGTCATGTGACATAACGCATATGAGTGATTAGGTGATTAGGTGTCATGTGACATAACGCATATGAGTGATTAGGTGATTAGGTGTCATGTGACATAACGCATATGAGTGATTAGGTGATTAGGTGTCATGTGACATAACGCATATGAGTGATTAGGTGATGGTCATGTGACATAACACATATGAGTGATTAGGTGATGGTCATGTGACATAACACATATGAGTGATTAGGTGATGGTCATGTGACATAAGGCATATGAGTGATTGGGTGATGGTCATGTGACATAAGGCATATGAGTGATTAGGTGATGGTCATGTGACATAAGGCATATGAGTGATTAGGTGATGGTCATGTGACATAAGGCATATGAGTGATTAGGTGAAGGTCATGTGACATAACGCATATGAGTGATTAGGTGATGGTCATGTGACATAAGGCATATGAGTGATTAGGTGATGGTCATGTGACATAAGGCATATGAGTGATTAGGTGATGGTCATGTGACATAAGGCATATGAGTGATTAGGTGATGGTCATGTGACATAAGGCATATGAGTGATTAGGTGAAGGTCATGTGACATAAGGCATATGAGTGATTAGGTGATGGTCATGTGACATAAGGCATATGAGTGATTAGGTGATGGTCATGTGACATAACACATATGAGTGATTAGGTGATGGTCATGTGACATAACACATATGAGTGATTAGGTGATGGTCATGTGACATAAGGCATATGAGTGATTAGGTGATGGTCATGTGACATAAGGCATATGGGTGATTAGGTGATGGTCATGTGACATAAGGCATATGAGTGATTAGGTGAAGGTCATGTGACATAACACATATGAGTGATTAGGTGATGGTCATGTGACATAACACATATGAGTGATTAGGTGATGGTCATGTGACATAACGCATATGAGTGATTAGGTGATGGTCATGTGACATAACACATATGAGTGATTAGGTGATGGTCATGTGACATAAGGCATATGACTGATTAGGTGATGGTCATGTGACATAAGGCATATGAGTGATTAGGTGAAGGTCTTGTGACATAACGCATATGAGTGATTAGGTGATGGTCATGTGACATAAGGCATATGAGTGATTAGGTGAAGGTCTTGTGACATAACGCATATGAGTGATTAGGTGATGGTCATGTGACATAAGGCATATGAGTGATTAGGTGAAGGTCTTGTGACATAACGCATATGAGTGATTAGGTGATGGTCATGTGACATAAGGCATATGAGTGATTAGGTGATGGTCATGTGACAATGCATATGAGTGATTAGGTGATGGTCATGTGACATAAGGCATATGAGTGATTGGGTGATGGTCATGTGACATAAGGCATATGAGTGATTAGGTGATGGTCATGTGACATAACACATATGAGTGATTAGGTGATGGTCATGTGACATAACGCATATGAGTGATTAGGTGATGGTCATGTGACATAACACATATGAGTGATTAGGTGATGGTCATGTGACATAAGGCATATGACTGATTAGGTGATGGTCATGTGACATAAGGCATATGAGTGATTAGGTGAAGGTCTTGTGACATAACGCATATGAGTGATTAGGTGATGGTCATGTGACATAAGGCATATGAGTGATTAGGTGAAGGTCTTGTGACATAACGCATATGAGTGATTAGGTGATGGTCATGTGACATAAGGCATATGAGTGATTAGGTGAAGGTCTTGTGACATAACGCATATGAGTGATTAGGTGATGGTCATGTGACATAAGGCATATGAGTGATTAGGTGATGGTCATGTGACAATGCATATGAGTGATTAGGTGATGGTCATGTGACATAAGGCATATGAGTGATTGGGTGATGGTCATGTGACATAAGGCATATGAGTGATTAGGTGATGGTCATGTGACATAAGGCATATGAGTGATTGGGTGAAGGTCATGTGACATAAGGCATATGAGTGATTAGGTGAAGGTCATGTGACATAACGCATATGAGTGATTAGGTGAAGGTCATGTGACATAAGGCATATGAGTGATTAGGTGAAGGTCATGTGACATAAGGCATATGAGTGATTAGGTGAAGGTCATGTGACATAAGGCATATGAGTGATTAGGTGATGGTCATGTGACATAACACATATGAGTGATTAGGTGAAGGTCATGTGACATAAGGCATATGAGTGATTAGGTGATGGTCATGTGACATAAGGCATATGAGTGATTAGGTGATGGTCATGTGACATAACGCATATGAGTGATTAGGTGATGGTCATGTGACATAACACATATGAGTGATTAGGTGATGGTCATGTGACATAAGGCATATGAGTGATTAGGTGATGGTCATGTGACATAAGGCATATGAGTGATTAGGTGAAGGTCATGTGACATAAGGCATATGAGTGATTAGGTGAAGGTCATGTGACATAAGGCATATGAGTGATTAGGTGATGGTCATGTGACATAACACATGTGAGTGATTAGGTGAAGGTCATGTGACATAAGGCATATGAGTGATTAGATGATGGTCATGTGACATAACGCATATGAGTGATTGGGTGAAGGTCATGTGACAATGCATATGAGTGATTAGGTGATGGTCATGTGACATAACACATATGAGTGATTAGGTGATGGTCATGTGACATAAGGCATATGAGTGATTAGGTGATGGTCATGTGACATAAGGCATATGAGTGATTAGGTGAAGGTCTTGTGACATAACGCATATGAGTGATTAGGTGATGGTCATGTGACATAAGGCATATGAGTGATTAGGTGAAGGTCTTGTGACATAACGCATATGAGTGATTAGGTGATGGTCATGTGACATAAGGCATATGAGTGATTAGGTGATGGTCATGTGACAATGCATATGAGTGATTAGGTGATGGTCATGTGACATAAGGCATATGAGTGATTGGGTGATGGTCATGTGACATAAGGCATATGAGTGATTAGGTGATGGTCATGTGACATAAGGCATATGAGTGATTGGGTGAAGGTCATGTGACATAAGGCATATGAGTGATTAGGTGAAGGTCATGTGACATAACGCATATGAGTGATTAGGTGAAGGTCATGTGACATAAGGCATATGAGTGATTAGGTGAAGGTCATGTGACATAAGGCATATGAGTGATTAGGTGAAGGTCATGTGACATAAGGCATATGAGTGATTAGGTGATGGTCATGTGACATAACACATATGAGTGATTAGGTGAAGGTCATGTGACATAAGGCATATGAGTGATTAGGTGATGGTCATGTGACATAAGGCATATGAGTGATTAGGTGATGGTCATGTGACATAACGCATATGAGTGATTAGGTGATGGTCATGTGACATAACACATATGAGTGATTAGGTGATGGTCATGTGACATAAGGCATATGAGTGATTAGGTGATGGTCATGTGACATAAGGCATATGAGTGATTAGGTGAAGGTCATGTGACATAAGGCATATGAGTGATTAGGTGAAGGTCATGTGACATAAGGCATATGAGTGATTAGGTGATGGTCATGTGACATAACACATATGAGTGATTAGGTGAAGGTCATGTGACATAAGGCATATGAGTGATTAGGTGATGGTCATGTGACATAACGCATATGAGTGATTAGGTGAAGGTCATGTGACAATGCATATGAGTGATTAGGTGATGGTCATGTGACATAACACATATGAGTGATTAGGTGATGGTCATGTGACATAAGGCATATGAGTGATTAGGTGATGGTCATGTGACATAAGGCATATGAGTGATTAGGTGATGGTCATGTGACATAACACATATGAGTGATTAGGTGAAGGTCATGTGACATAAGGCATATGAGTGATTAGGTGAAGGTCATGTGACAATGCATATGAGTGATTAGGTGATGGTCATGTGACATAAGGCATATGAGTGATTAGGTGATGGTCTTGTGGCTACTTCAGGTGCATAACATAGAAATCAGGCTCATAAGAAAATTGCTGATTCCTTACCTCCATGTGTTCTCATACCGATCTTTAAGGATAACCTTGCAGAAAGAATCAGAGTATCATCATTTAACACATAATATTTCATTCAAATTTATTTTTTATTTAAACCTTGGGTGTGTCAGATAAGCAGAGCATGATCATGGTCCCTACCTCAGGTTCATCGTCTGATGATTCCATTTCATCAGAGGATTCAGAACTTGATGATGATGAGGATTCCTCACTTGCTTTCTCAACCTCCTGAAAAACCAGTAGGTATACAGTAGTGTTTGTCTGGGCTACTACAGACTACAGGTTACAAGATTATGTTGGTAAAGGTGTAGGTCTTGAAGGTGATTATAAAGATTAGGGTAATATTGGTTTAGACATCTGTGGTTTATGAAATACCAACAATGGCAATGAGAATGGCAACCTCAGGCTAAGGAAACAACTGAATAAATAAAAGTATTTAAAAGCTGCAAGTGATAACTTTGTCCTTCAATAGTATTTTTTTTCCTTTAACAGGCGAAAAAGAGGGTAATTTTTATTGAAAGATTGACAAATACAACATCCCTTTTTCTTATGATGCTGTACCGTATGATGCTGTACCGATGACACAGCATCCCACATCCCAAAAAAAAAGCAAATTCCAAATCTTTTCCAAACCTGTTTCAAATCTGTTCCAAACCATAACATGAAACATGAAGTTTTGTGGGGTACTGGGGATGTGGGGTTGGTCTGTTACTGAGTAAAAAGTGCAGTATATTTATTCAAACTAGCTTGGAACTATTTGGTTTCAAGCACAAAGCATTCAGGTTTTCACAAAGATAAATTATCACGATATCTCACCTCAGTAGTGATGTTTGACACCCCAAAGAAAGCTACCAGGTCCAGCAAATCATTTTGTGTCTCTAAAGATATTGCTACTCCTAGAGTACAACAAACAGCATTTGACAAGAACTCAAAAATTACTCAATAAGGTCACCATTCAATAAAAGGGCATAGAAATACTGGATACAAGACCTATAGTTGAAACCTTACATGCATTGATCTACTATAAATTTTTGTGTGTGTTTAAATCGATGTTTAAAAGCTGAATTCAAACAAAGGTTTCCTGCACACGCAGCAGACTTTTCAAAATGCACCAAAATCTATTGAAAATAACTACAGGACTTGTTTGATATCATTTTTTGTGTGAAATTTACAGTGGAATTCACTTTTTGATTATTAATTTCTATATAAGATTCATAATCACCTGTGAACAATTTTACGGTTATAGACATATCCTAAATTACATAATTTTTACCAGGAAATTGCATGTTAATAAGTATTATAAGCACCAGCAACAAGCAGTACCTAACTCCAGGAGTTTCTCATATGCTTCAATTGCTTCTTGAGGTTTCATTTGAGTTATTAGTGCTGTAGCAGAAACAGAGAATAACCTAAATATGATTAATAAACCAAGAAAAGAGAATAAATTAAATCTTACTGATAAACCAGGAAAACAGAATAAACTAAATGTTATTCACAAACCAAGAAAACAGAATAAACAAAATGTAAATGACAAACCAAGAAATCCAAATAAACTAAATGTTTCTTCATAGCAGTCATGAAAAAAAAATACTGCTAGTCTATGGATACATAGTCACACAGCCAGTTATTTTTGAACATGAAAAATACTGCTGGTTTACTCAAATTTTGTCATCACAGCAAACATGTAAGGTCTACAGTCACTCAGAAGCCTTTTAACGCAAAATATGGAAAAAAAACATTGCTGGACCTGGAGTTCTATACTCACACTTTAAATCATCTTCCTCCTGAATATCCAGGACTTGTGGATCTGGTCTTGGCCATGCCTAAGCAACATTCAGATGAACAGAAAGCACAAATAATTGGAAAAAAACAACCTGGGCATATTAAAGCAAGATTCACATTCTACAGTGTTACAGTCGCAAGTAGACTAAATAACATTTACTCAGACATGACTTGTAAAATAATACTTACTGGCTCTGGTTTTCGCATAGGGAAAAGCTGAGGGTATCTACTGATGACAAACTCAGCTGCCTTTCTACCAGACATCATAGCTGCCTTGCATTCTTCCTGCACAGCAAAACATACAAAAGACACTAATACCTCTATTGAGTAACTACCCCAGGACTGTGAATTGTGGCCGCTTTGGCTTTTTAATGGAGGTAGACAAATACAGTTCTTAAGTAAGAAATTGGTGTAAGCAAGAAATTGAAAGTTAATAAATACTAAAGCCCAAACAAGGTCAAGTAGGTAGCAAACTTATACATCAACTTATCCCGCACAGGTGAACTTAGAGGTAGAGAGGCTATCACTATGTAATGAACTAAACAAAGTTGAAAAGAGGACTGTCATATCAATACTCTACAAATCCCAATTCGAGATTACTTTAATTTACTGAAGGCATAACCTTAATCTCATGCTGCATGCTTACGGAAGTCCCTCATTTTCAGGACTAGAATTTTTTACCCTCTTTCTTGGGGTCCTTGGTAGGAGTAAGACGTCTTCATATAACTCTTTGGGTGGGGCCAGCGCAGTCTGTAAGAGGTAGACAAAGCTATGATTAGAAATGGTCTCAATATCTTTAGGCAAGATTTAATGAGGGGGAGGGGGAAGGGGAAAGTTCTGTCTATAAGACGTAGACAAAGCCATGATATGAAATGGTCCTAAACTTTAAGCAAGGCTTAATGGTGAGGGGGAGGGGGAAGTTCCATCTGTAAGAGGTATACAAAGCCATGATTAGAAATGGTCTTTAGCAAAGGCTGAATGCTTGAGGGGGGGGCAAGGAGTTGACGTCTAAGTTCTACTCACTGGTTCGACAGTCGACGCCAGTGCCTTGAGTACTGCCAGTGGGTCCCTAGTTATTTAAACAAGATATTAGCCATCTCTGACAAAATCATTTAGGATCATTTCTTTTGCTACAAACCTTGGTGAGTGCTCATCTTCTGTTGTGCTTTCTGTAATCACAATGCAAGATGGCACAAGTTATAAACAATGCAAGACAGCACATCATAAACACTTTCTTAAAAGAAATGATAACCTCAGAGGTTTGCTGTCTAACTGTTATTGTAATCCACCCAGTGATCTCTTTGGAGAGATAATTAGGTTATAAGTAAGTTAATTTATAATTTTATAGATATTTATAAGTACCTTTTACCAGTGTCTTGTTTGCATTTTTAGTAGACCCTGAGAGGAGTCTGTTGAGCAGTAGACATCAGTTAGTCTTGTACTAGCTTTGCATTATATCAGTTTCTGATAAGCTACTGTACTAGGGCAGTCTTTTGTTTGCATACCTGTCAACTCTCCCGCATTAGGCGGGAGTCTCAAGATTTTGGACCCCTTCCCCCGCTCTCCTGCGTTGAGCACCAAATCCCCCGCTTTTTAGCTATTTTATCGCTTCCGAAAAATTATTCTATAGAAAAGCGTCACGTTGCCAATTTTCTATCATAATATTAAAAGCAATAATTTCCTTGCATAGCGCAATTTATCGAACACCCTCGTGTGGTGATCTATAGGTGGATTTGTTAGCGAAAGCTTTCTATTATACCTAGCCCTTCCCCCAAAAAATGTATATACCCCACCCCTCCCCAAAAAAATTCTCAAGCCTTGAGATTTCCGGAGGTTGACAGGTATGTGTTTGTGAGTATGATTTTGGAGGATGGATGACAGTAGAGTCTCGATATGGGGATTCTATCTTGACATAAATATATTGATTTCCTATCAACCATCAAATACATGGAAATAATCTCTTTTTAACGATATTCTCGATGTAACGCAGCAAATGTTCTTATCGGAGGTTTCACTGTAGTCGGCTAGCCAAGATGACGTAACACAGGGAAGCACACAGAAGAAAAACAACACAAAGCAGAAAAACTCTAAATGATCGTCTAGGCGCCTTTCCTTACCTCGACAATACTGCAGCCCGGCAGAGAGGGTAGGTTTTCGCGGATCCTCGAAGTGCACAAATGGCACTCGTGGCCGCCATGTTGGATTGCCCGGCAGAAGAAGACTGGCGCTAGCCTAGGCTTACGCGTTCACGATAGGAACGCCTGGTGGTAGAGGATTTTCAATAAGTTAGAAAATTAAAAATAGCGGAATAGTGAAAAGTAGATGAAAAATGTTGCTTGAGATTTGCGTCGATTCGGTCCAATCTGCAATAAATGCTGAGAAAGGAGGTAAGATGCGTCTGAGAGCTCCATCCGAAACACGCTGCTATTTCTTGAATTATTTTATTTGTTCTATTATGGTTGGATATTGTAAACAACATCTCTGTTCTTGACTTGGATTCACAGGAGCTAGTCGAGTTGAACTGTGTGCAAATCTTATGGAGGGAGGTACCACTCCTAGCCTTGGTAAGGATTGATTTCAAGGTTGTTTCAGTTTTGCTTTAACGAATAAGTTGAGATTTTTCTTGTGATTTCTGATACCTAGTGTAATCTGTGTCAAAAATACGTAATTTATATACGTAAAGTAGTACAGTCTGTATTTCAAACCCATGTGTTGAAAGCGGGTTTTTATTTTTTTGATAGGGATGCTTAAAATAATAAAGAAACTAGTATCTGTCCCTGTTTTCGTGATAATCAGACCAAGAGGAGGGGACTTCGTGTATAGTGAATCTGAGTTTTGGGTGATGAAAGAGGATCTGAAATGTTTGAAGAGTGAGGGAGCTGATGGTATAGTCTTGGGTATACTTGAAGCGTAAGCATTATATCCTTTTTCTGTATTTCATACTTTCAAAACATGCAAATATTACCATGTGTTAACATTAATTGGTTAATTGCAGAAATGGGGAAATAGATAGAGAAAGGTGTCAAGAACTGATTGGTATGTCGTATAGTTTTAGTTTCTAGGCATCAGACAAAGGACAAAGGTATACCCTAAGTCATTTCCAGGATATGACCTAACACATTTCCAGGGTATATACACCAACACATTTCCAGATAAACACCAACACATTTCCAGGGTATATACACTAACACATTTCCAGATAAATCCCAACACATTATCAGGTAAACACTAACACATTCCCAAGGTATACCCTAATACTTTTTCAGATAAACACCAACACATTTACAGGGTATAAACACCAACACATTTACAGATAAACCCCAACACATTTCCAGGGTATATACACCAACACATTTCCAGATAAACACCAACACATTTCCAGGTAAACATTAACACATTTCCAAGGTATACTCCAACACATTTCCAGATAGACACCAACACATTTCCAGGCTATACCCAAACACATCTCTTGGTATGCACTAAGAATGTGTAAATTACCAAAAAATAATGACTTTAGCTGAAAATAATAGCTATTATTATTTTTCCAGATATCTCAAGACCTCTTCCAGTCACATTTCACAGAGGTAACCTGTCACCCCAACCTTAGTCCCTTTTTTAAATGTCATATAATCATGCCCTTAAAGGGATTTTATTCATTCTGTGATGGGAAGTACTTTCAAAACATGCAAATGTTACCATGTATTTATTAAGATTTTTGGCGGTGTAAAAGGGTCTTCCTTTTGCTCAGAATATTTTTATGGGTTCTGAAAGGGTAAAGCTTCAAACCTTTAAAGGTAATGTTTAAGGTAAATTCCTGGGGTGTCATTTTATCAGTTATTGATTTTTTTTAGTTTTTTGGGTTTATGTCTTCATTGCCATAATGCCCTGAGACGCCTGTAAAATATAGGCCCAACTCCAAAACGTCAGAAGTGCAAACTAAACATCACCAGACCCGGATACTCATAGATTCATCCAAGGCATAAACAACCTTCAAAAGCGCATCTAAGCAATGTAATATAATTGACTCTTTTGTCAAAATATCAACCTTGATTTCTGACCAATTAATAAACAAATGCTTAAACTTAGAAACATTTCTTACCAAAAAGACACAAAATTCCGAACTACAAATAGAGACAAGCAAACACAGATCAAGTCACAAATAGATACCTTTATTGCGCTCCGTCAGGTCCCATTTTACAGCAATCAGTCACAATATTCAATGCTAGAACCTATAAAAGCAAGTCACCATGTTTTGCATGCCTGCACTGCATCATGGGAGTCTTGGAAACACCTTGACAGACAGGCAGGCAATCTCCTCCCCCAGAATCAAAAGTCTCTTTGCCCCGAAGCCAAACAAAACATTTCCAGGTCCAAGGAACCCAGAATAAGCCTGAAAACAATTTTTGAATAAGGTTGGGTAGCAAAGATGGCCCACATTAATTATTATTATTATAAATAATGCCCAAATAGACTTAATGATGTCCTAAGGCACTCTCCAGATGTGAAAAAGCTGTAGTTTTTAAGCAAATTACAAGCAAATATGTTTTAAGCAACAGGCTGTAGCAGTGCCGTCACTAGAAAGAAAAGAAACCACAGTGCATTGTTGGAAACTTCAAGGCAAACCGTCTTGGGTCAGCGATAGCTTAGCTTAACTGGTAGACTTGAAATAGGGGGGAAGGTTTCTGTTTTCAGTCTGTTTTTCTTACAATTCTGCTCAAAAGTACCCCGGAGTGAAAGGGTTATGATCTCATTCTAACCCGACACCCCTCCCCCTGTTATATAGCCATATGAGTAGCCTTTCAATGTCCATGGCAATGTGATTTCTGTATTTTTTCTAAGCATTTGACATGGTTAGAGATCCTGTCCTCTCTCTGGATATACTTGTTTCCATGGGCGTTGAGAGGATTCTAACAAGTGGCCTGGACTCCACAGCACTTGAGGGTCTGCCAATAATAAAAATACTTGTTGAACATGTGAGTTAAAGAATTGTTTTCACTGGATGCATAAGACTGTTGTGTGACTTATAAAAAGCCAAGCGATAAAAGCACTTTCTCGTTAAATATGAAAGGAGAGTATAACATTATTTATACCTAGCATATTTTTTAATAAAGGCCCTTTCAACATTTACATACATCTTTTTTGAGCAATAGTCATAAGAAATTAAGCTTCCCTCCAATCACCATATTTGTTTTCAGTGAATGAACTGGTGACATTGATTATAGAATATAAGTATGATTCGTTTTTTATTCTTTTTTTTTCAGGCAAACAAAAGGATTATTATTATGCCAGGTTTGTATTGGAAAAATGAACTAGTAAATGTTTTAGTGAATTTGGGCAACATGTTTAGTAAGATAGTACACCATCAAACTACTTCTTTGTTATAAAAGTCAGTATATGCATTTCAACCAAATTCATTGCAAACTAAAGTTTGCTCATAAAAACTCCTCTACGCTTGGCATGAGCCTCGTGTGACTATTGTTCATGGGTTCTGACCTGTCTAATCCCCATGTATCTGGACAGTAGGACAGAGCACTGTGTAGTGTTCAGTGCATCACAGAAAGGACAACATATTTTAGTTACAAATTTTGCAGGGGGGGTGCATGCCCACACCCCCTCCTTGGTTGCTAAAAAATTGACGAAAAGTTTCTTATTGAAATATCTTTGCAACTACTATTATTTTTACATATGATACCCAAAAATAATAGTAGTTGCCGAAATAATAGTGGTTGACGAAAAGTTTCTTATTGAAGGATCTTTGCAACTACTATTATTTTTGCATATGATACCAAAAAATAATATTAGTTGCAGAAATAATAGTTGACGAAAAGTTTTTTATTGAAGGATCTTGCAACTACTATTATTTTTACATATGATACCAAAGTCTATACACTCCCCTCAGCCAATCCTGGGTATGCGCTTGATTTTGCGTCTGTACACCCTGTTATAACAGTCCCTCACTAGTCTAACAGTCCCCTCACTAGCCTTACAGTCCTCTCACTAGCCTTACAGTCCCCTCACTAGCCTTACAGTCCCTCACTAGCCTAACAGTCCCCTCACTAGCCTAACAGTCCCCTCACTAGCCTCACAGTCCCCTAACTAGCCTTACAGTCCCATCACTAGCCTAACAGTCCCCTCACTAGCCTCACAGTCCCCTCACTAGCCTTACAGTCCTCTCACTAGCCTTACAGTCCCATCACTAGCCTTACAGTCCCCTAACTAGCCTTACAGTCCCCTCACTAGCCTAACAGTCCCCTCATTAGCCTTACAGTCCCTCACTAGCCCAACAGTCCCCTCACTAGCCTTACAGTCCTCTCACTAGCCTCACAGTCCCCTCACTAGCCTTACAGTCCCCTCACTAGCCTTACAGTCCCCTCACTAGCCTTACAGGCCCCTCACTAGCCTTACAGTCCCCTCACTAGCCTTACAGTCCTCTCACTAGCCTTACAGTCCCCTCACTAGCCTTACAGTCCCATCACTAGCCTTACAGTCCCCTCACTAGCCTAACAGTCCCCTCACTAGCCTCACAGTCCCCTCACTAGCCTTACAGTCCCCTCACTAGCCTTACAGTCCTCTCACTAGCCTTACAGTCCCTCACTAGCCTTACAGTCCCCTCACTAGCCTTACAGTCCCTCACTAGCCTAACAGTCCCCTCACTAGCCTAACAGTCCCCTCACTAGCCTCACAGTCCCCTCACTAGCCTTACAGTCCTCTCACTAGCCTTACAGTCCCCTCACTAGCCTTACAGTCCCTTCACTAGCCTTACAGTCCCCTCACTGGCCTTACAGTCCCCTCACTAGCTTTACAGTCCCCTCACTAGCCAAACAGTCCCCTCACTAGCCTAACAGTCCCCTCACTAGCCTAACAGTCCCCTCACTAGCCTAACAGTCCCCTCACTAGCCTCACAGTCCCCTCACTAGCCTTACAGTCCTCTCACTAGCCTTACAGTCCCCTCACTGGCCTTACAGTCCCCTCACTAGCTTTACAGTCCTCTCACTGGCCTTACAGTCCCCTCACTAGCCTTGACCCCTCCACAAAATGTTTCATTTATATAAAAAAATGATTAAACTAATTTATAGACAGTTGTTAATAATCTCATGCTTTCATTATTCAGGTGGTGGAATAACTGAGAGAAACTTAGAGCGTATAGTGCAAGGCTCTGGAGCCGTGGAGTTCCACTGTTCTGCAAGGGAATCGGTTGATTCACCAGTACAGAAAGAGTGCAGAAGAAGTAATGTGTTTATGGGCGGGGCCTTAAGACCGCCCGAGTTTCTTCACAAGTATACCGGGGAAAATATGGTGAAAAGACTTTGCGCAATTGTATCGCAATCACGGTAATCATAGGATGAGACAGGCAATGAAGTGCTACAGTCATGCTCGCAAATCCAGTGTTCAGACAAGGTGAATAGACGAGAATCTTTATTGAATGATCTTGATTAATCCTCCTCTTTTTTGTTTATTCTTATTTACATTAATTGTAAACAGTCTATTTTTAGAGGGTAAACATCTACAAACGTCTTGCGGTTTTCAAATTTTAAAACCCAGCCCAACCCCCCCCCCCCCCCTCACAAACACACACACACCCTCCCTCCCTTTTCGACATTGACTAACACTCGCCTAATGAATATTGTTAACAATATTTGTCTAAATCCATTGCTGTATCGATAACGCACCTATATGTGCGTTTTTATGGTAGTATTTCAAGTTTCCCTTGTCATCTGAAATTTAACCTCGATCTTTGATTTTATCGATGTTTACCGCCAACCTGACACTTGTAAGTGCGCGCGGCGCCGGGGCCCCCTCTCTTTTGCCATTAAAGACGTGACCTCTCGCGCTACAGCACGTCAACTCAGCCGATAAAACAATCAGCCCGTGACAGGTTCAAGTAGGAGTCTGTTTATTCATGCCCCGCAGTGAATAGAACTGTTAGCACTAGTCATAATAAATGTCCTGAAGTTTTACATTAACGTTCGCGTATTACGGCCTATATAGCCATTCCCCCCTGCAAATATTACACGACCGCGATATTTTGATCTGCACTTGTCACTTTTTTAAATCGTCCTGACTTGAGACGATGGAAGGATTTAATTAACGGTTCGAGTAGTCCGATGATTAAAAACGATGTTCTATTTGAAAATTGTATATAATTTGTTTATATAATAGTTTGTTAGATGTCAACAACCTTGTATCATTTTCTTGATATTTCCTTCAAATACGATGACGAATAAGTTATTCATTTATGCTTTAGTCATATAATCATTAACGCCGACAAAGGTTCTAATGCCACACACTCGACAGGTTAACATTTACATACAAATTACGCAAAGTCGGTATTGTTTTCTCGTCAGTAGAGAGAGACGGTGTATAAATGAACTTTGTTGAAATGTAGCCCAGCACAGCACCGATGAACAGTGATTACAGCATTCAAGTCGTACTTGGAACTCGAGCGTTAAAAGATGAACGCGTGTTTGATCAGACGGGACTTGGTGAAACCAGCCGCTATTCACGCGTCTAAATCGAGGAACAATTAGCCACGTCCGGCTCTAAATCTAGCGATAGAATGCTTTACTGATTTGCACGATATGACGAACGAGAGACATTTCCATGGACAACCTCAAATTGACTATTTCTATAGGCCAACGGAGAAGAAATTAGAGATGTACGAAGGTCAGATAACATCTACGACAACGGGCATGGAGTCACAACAAAAGAACAACTTAGCGGCGGAGCTTCCTCTGGATCCCGTTATGAAAGTGCTCGATTCCTTGCGGATAGAACCTCGAGCCACTCGTCACGCTTTGAATACTAACGGAGTATTGGCTACCCATGATTTAACCGCTTTAAGAGGGAGTAGAGATGGTTATTCTCTGCGCTTTGATGCCTCGTCATCCCATTCTAGGACAGGAAATGATCTTCCCGTAGTCAAGAGCTATCTAAATTCTGCTACGGATGACTCGACGGATGCAGAATCGACACAATCTTCGGAATTATCATCTGAGATTCGCTCGCTAAATACGACTTCTACAGAGTCCGAGAATCGACCCATTAAACAGCAGATAGTCAAAGCGAGTCGAGACAGCCGGTCCACCAAGTTTAATACTATCACTGTCCGTACTTCTAATGGCTTTATCATCGATTTAGACGTTGAAGTTACTAGAACTGTGGTAATGCTTATGAAAATAATACTATGGCTTAGGCAGAGATATCTGGGTGGAAAGTCTTTATGCTATAGACAAGCTAAGCTTAGCCCAGGCGCGATAGTACCTTTCCCAGACAGCTCGAGCGACGAGAGCTTCTCTTCACAAGACACCATCATACTCAATACAAAACCTAAGCGCAAGCGCATTTCATTTAGTCCCAACACCCTTCTCATATCTGCTGTAACAGACAAATCATTTTCTGAGGCTCAAGAAATTTTGGCGAATAATGATATTGATGTAAACCAACAGACACCGAGCGGGCAATCGTTACTACACATAGCAGCGGGAAACGCTGATTTAAAGTGCACGCGATTGCTACTGGAGTACGGAGCTGATGCGAATATAATGGACCAAGACGGATGGGGCCCGCTACATTCTGCCATACGCAGAGGTAACTGGAAATGCGCGATTTTACTCATTGAGTCAGGAGCTGACTTCGCGGAATATTCACAACGTCGAATACGAGAATACAAGGATGTGTTACAGAAGTCCAAATCATGTTATAAGTCAATGGAAATTTTTGTTTAAATTTAAAAGCCAATTTGAATGTTATATGAATTATTAGATGTCTAGAGATATTTAAATTCTTAAATCCACATTTATATAGCAATATTGTATATGTATGTATGACGTAACTTTCACACCACCCGCTGACATATTTATAACACAATTGTATAAACATTCACACATTAAGAGATTTGGATAAAAGATAGCGACCGTTTGATTGTGTTTGCACGTTTCGCTGTATGCTATATTCGACTCTTTTAAACTGGCAAATTATGATCACGGTGTGATCAACAGGGCGGATTAAATAGCGTTGGGTTTTCTCCCTGCAAAGAATACAATTTCTGTCAGCCGCCGTTTTGTCATCCCATCAAATCGACACCACAGTACCAAATGCTAAAAATCATCCATTTCCATCGGCTGATTAGCGAAAGCCAATGCGATATTTTCGAATGCATTTTGCAAATAAAGTATTAAACTATTTAAGGGGGTAATTTCGATATTTTAACACATTAGGTGCCTTCAATATTAAATGAAAACAATAACAGATGTGCGACTGGGCACTTTAAGCTGGTCCGTGGTTAAGCACGAGTTGTATGGCGACTGCTTGAGGCGCTTTTATGCCTCGGCTCGGATCACGTTCGTAATTTCGCTCTCGCGATCCAGCATTCAAGGTGCAATAAGTGTGAATACAGTAAATAAACGTTTTCAAAGAGCGCTCTGCCGCACGCGCCCATACCGCGAGGTAGTATGGGTATAGTATAGTATATATGTTGTTTCAAGGTCTGCCTTCACCGCCGACGACGACACGAATGTAGTAAGACGTTTATTGTGTCTAAGATACTTTAGGTGCTACCATACAATCGTAGTCCGATCGCTCTAGGAGGCCGCCATCTTCCTTCCCCCCAGTAGTACTACAGGTAGCCCAATACTACATCTCCCCTTTTAACAGTAACCTAACATACAAACGTGTAACTTATGGTCTACTACTAAATTGACCTATACAAGTAAATATTCTAACATTGTTCTAATGGTAACTAACAACAGTCATTGTCAATCAGTATTCTTCAATGTATCTGCGAGGTCTGCGGCGCACTCTCTCTGATCGCCTAAGGGTTGGCTGCTCTGGAGTAGGGCACGGCTGTGGTACTCGATTCCCATCTCCTTGTGTGGGTCCAGACATTTCATTGAAGGTCTCTTTCTCGGAGACTGATGGTTGTTGTACCGGGAGAGGGCTTGACTGGCTTTGTATTGCTTCCGGAGTCGTGTATCTCTCGGGAAGTATAGGGGCCCTGTACTGTGTAGCAGCGTATGTTGGCTGAGGGCTTCCTAAGGCTCTTCTCACCTGTCGACGGTTTCGTCTCCGCAATCCCTTTGGTGTTTGTATTACAACCGATCGTGGGGTTTCGTGTGGCCTGATTATCGTCCCCTCCGTCTTTAGGTCTGGTATCCATACTCGATCACCTTCTGCTAACTTCTCCCCCTCTGCAACTCTGTGTCTGCGGTCATAGTCTTCCCGCATTTGTCTTCTGTGCTCTCTTTCTTTCCTTCTCACTACATCATTGTCTGGGAGTTGAGGTTTCAACTCGTCAGGGTGGCACGGTACTCTCGTTTTTAGTTTGCGACCCATACTTAGCTGTGAGGGAGAATATCCGTTGTGAAGCGGTGTGTTTCTGTAGCTTAAAAGAGCGAGGTACTCGTCATCGCACTTCTTCAGAAAGTTCTTTATTGTCTCGACGGCTCCTTCCGATTCGCCATTTGACTGGGCGTACCGAGGTGATGAAGTTATGTGATCGAATCCCCATGTTGCCGCAAACTTGTTGAACTCTGCAGAGGCGAACTGTGGTCCGTTGTCGGTAACTAGGATATCTGGGATTCCATGTCGACTAAAGGCATTCTTCATCTTGTTTACTGTATCACAGGCTGTTACATTCTTGCTCACCAAGTATATTTCGATATCGCGCGAATAGTAGTAGATTATGTGCAGGTAGTGTCGGCCTTCATATTGGAAGAAGTCTGCTCCGAGTTTGGACCACGGTCGCTCTGGGAAATCTGTTCCCTTCATCAGTTCTATACGTTCCTTCCGATATTATTGGCAGGTGGCACAATTGCGAACCATCTCTTCAATTTGTTTGGAGATTCCGGGCCACCAAACGGACGATGCTGCATTGTCCCGTGTCTTGGATATGCCTTGGTGACCATCATGTAGGTACCGTAAGATATCTGGCCTGAGACTCGACGGAATTACAAGTCTTCGTCCCCTCATCAATAGGCCTTCGTGGGTGGATAAGCTTCCTCTTTCACCCCAGTATTTCTTCACGGGCCCATAGAGCTTCTGTTTGGTTTCTGGCCACCCATTCTATACGTAATGCATCACGACTTTCAATGCGTCGTATCTCTTCAGCTCTGACCGTATTTCCTCTAGTCTCTTGTCGGATGCTGGCAGGTGTAGCAGTATGGTATTCACATAACAGTCTGCTTCAGCGTACAGGTGGTCAGACTGGCACGACGTCTCAGACCTCTTTTCGTTTAGTGGGCACCTAGATAGTGAATCTGCGGTACAAAGTTCCTTGCCTGGAACGTGCCGAGTATCAAAATCGTACCTCATCAGCCTCATTCTGAAACGCTGTATGCGTACCGGCAGCTCATCGATCATCTTGGAAGTAAACAGGGGTACAAGAGGCTTGTGGTCTGTTTCGACAGTGAACTTCATGCCTACCAATAAATCGGACCAGTGCTCTAGGGCCCACGTGGTTGATAATGCCTCTTTTTCTATCTGTGCGTATCTGCACTCGGTGTTTGTCATAGATCTGCTTGCATATGCAACAGGACGCATTCCTCCGGATGACTGCTTCTGCACGAGTACTGCCCCCAATCCAAAGCTGCTTGCATCCGCGGAGACTACAGTCTCTTTCTCGGGGCTATACAGTGCAAGCACTCTCTCTGAAGCCATTTCTTCTTTCAAGTCATCGAAGGCATCATCTTGCGTCTTGCCCCAAACCCATGCGCTATTCTTCTTAAGCAGGTCGCGAACTGGTTGCATCCTCTCTGCTAGATTGGGACAGAACTTCATTTGTTGGTTCACCATCCCGAGAAATCGTCTCAGGCTAGGGATGTCCCTAGGTACATCCATGTCGACGATAGCTTTCACCTTGGCGGGATTTTTCTTGGTCCCCTCGTTATCGATCACCTGTCCAAGGTACTCAATCTTCTTCTTTGAGAACTTACACTTGTCTGGGTTCAGTGTCATGCCGATTTCCGTGATGCGGTGAAGGACGGCAGCGAGTCTCTTATCGTGCTCCGCTTGGTCTTTTCCAACGACCAGGATGTCGTCCATATGACATATTGTGCCTTCTAGTCCAGCCAGCGCCTGGTCCATTTTCTTCTGAAAGTATTCCGGTGCAGAGGAGATTCCGTATGGCAGACGGCGAAGCATATACCGCCCAAAAGGAGTGATAAAGGTAGTAAGCTTAGCGCTTTCCTCGCTTAAGGGAACTTGGTGGAAGCCTGAGTTAGCGTCAAGTTTGGAGTAGATCGATCCTTTGGCTATGTTTCCGAGAGTCTCTTCCACTTTAGGTATTTGGTATACTTCTCTCCTGACTTCTTTGTTGAGCTTTGTGAGGTCGACGCATATTCGCACGTTTCCATTTGGCTTTGGTACCACTACTATCGGTGCGCACCAGTCCGTGGGCTCGTCTACTGGTTCTATCACGCCGAGCTCCACCATCCGGTTTATCTCTTGCTCCACTTTCTTTTGCAGTGGGAGCGGTACTCGTCGAGGGGTTGTCAAACAAAATGACTTTGCTCCTTCCTTAAGACGGATCGTGTACTCTCCGCTTAGTTTACCTAGACCATTGAAGAGGTGTGGATTCTTGCGAACTATGGTTTCCTTGTTGATGAATGGTTCTTCATTTTGCTGGTTGGCGCTGCAATCGATAGCCCTGACACTGTAGGTATTGGGAATTTCGTGTATTAACCCTAGCTTCCGGATAGCTGGGATCCCTAGAAGCAGTTTCGTTGCACCTCTCACTACGTAGACACATTCTTCGATGCATGCTTCCCCGAGCTGTAGGTTCATGATTGTTTGTCCAACAGTTTCTAGTGGTGTATCCCCTGCGCCTATCAGCTTTCTGTCTGACGGCGAGAGTTTCCCATACACCTCTCTGTACACGGTTTCCGGCATCACAGAGACTTGGGCTCCGGTATCAATACACCACGTTAGCTCGCGTTTCTCTACTCTCAGCTTCACATGCCATCCAGGATCGCGAATATAATCGGTAGATATCTCAGGCATCAATGCTTCAGCCTCACTGACTTGATTTTCGGAAGACGTGATGTCGACGTTTTTATCTTGATCCGGTAATTTATTATCTGTTTGAGGGACTGCCAAAACCCGTCCCACGAATGTCGGGTTATGCTCTAAAACCTCACCCTCATGTGCATCTTCTACTTGACTTACTCTTGTATTCGGTTTGCTTCTACATACAGCAGCGAAGTGCCCAACTTTTGTGCATTTATCACAACGCACGTTAGCTGCTGGACAGTTGATTTTGCCTCGAGGATGGTCTCTGCCACAGTATCCGCATCTATCAGGTGGCTGTCTCCGTTGACTTTTTGTCTCGGACCGCTGTGCATACTGGGGTGCTGTTTTTCCAGGTGCTCTCAATCCTACTCTCTCGATTGTTGCCGTCTTTGATTCTTGTAGTTCCCGACTAGATGCTTCATTCATCGAGAGGATTGTTATTGTTTTATCGAGTGAAAGCCCTGTCCCTTCATCGTACAGATGTACTTCTTCAATTTAGACCTATCAGCTACACAGGAAAAGGTAAGCTTTTCTGCAGCCCTTTCTCTTACAGTGACTACCCAGGAGTCAAAACTCTGATTTGGTTCTCGTTGGAGCTGGAACCAGAACTTCTCGCGGAGCATTAACTGTGGATCTCGTTTAGTAAAATATTGGTCAAACTTCTCTATCACCGTCTTGTAATTATCCGGGTTTTCGCCCGGTATAGGGTCTCCACCATCTGGGTTTGGTTGATCAGGGCGAAATACAAAGTTACCATATATTTCTAGGCATTTGTCTCCAATATGATTGAGCAGTAAACCCACCTTGACTTCGTCAGGCTTCGTGGAGGTGGCAGTGGCCTTCAAATAAATTTCGAATTTTTGCTTCCACTTTTTCCAAGCAAACGCTAGATTTCCGCTCGAAATTTCCAATACTTCGGGTGGCTTCACGAATGGCGTGCTGCTTGCCATCTTCTGACACCATGTAGTAAGACGTTTATTGTGTCTAAGATACTCTAAGGTGCTACCATACAATCGTAGTCCGATCGCCCTAGGAGGCCGCCATCTTCCTTTCCCCCAGTCCCCCTAGTCCACTCTGCTACTACAGGTAGCCCAATACTACAACGAACTTCGTTCAACGCTATCAGGATGGCAGTACAGTCTGATAATTGTCTAAATATATATCTGCGCGTCCTTAAACAAGGAAACAAGAGTTGGTTTGACACCTATTCTGTAAAAGAAAACCTGCTGGCAAAGTGCCTGAACGAAATAGCAACGGCGACTATGGCTCAATTGTAACCTAATTTTGATAAAATTAACTCGTTTATGTACTCCCAAAACACTATAGTAAAGCCTAGTATCTTTTATTTCTAGAGAGTGCACACAGATTTCCAATATGGCGGCTAGCGAGTAGTCTATCTTCCAGCGTCGTAAAATCTTGATCGAAAACAAAGAAACTCTTCTTATTCAACAGTTATTTTAATAACTAAATTCTTCCTAAAGAAGACAATAACAATATAATATTTTTTATCACTAGATCCCTAACAAAGATTTTTTTTAAACAATAACAATATAATATTTTTTATCACTATATCTCTAACAAAGATTTTTTTAAGAACAATAACAATATCTCTAACAAAGATTTTTTTTAAAACAATAACAATATAATATATTTTTATCACTCTCCAAAAAAAAGATTGTTTTACAAACAATAACAATATTTTTTTATCACTATATAAAAAAGGTTGCACTTGAGAATCCATGTATCATAGCCCACACTGCCTAATGGGTATCAAATAAATAAGCAAATACACATAAATTAAATGTAAATCAAGCAAGTTTGGTAAGCCTAGCTATTTTGAATATATCTGCATGACTTTCAGAGATCGAGATTTTGCCACTTTTATGTTATCCATAATGCAATGCGGGTTACAACGCATGGATTCTCTGAGTGCAACCTTATTTCAAATCTCCATGAAATGTAGACACTTGCTCATTAGACACTGTCTTAAATATATTAATTATTTGTAAATAAGATATAAGATGTTTTATAAATTCTGTACAATGGTCATTGTAAGTTTATCTCTAATTCTGCCTGTCTCGGTCATCGGTATCATAACTTCTACTAATTTCCTTTCGCAGAGACTTTGCTCTACTTAGCTTAACTTTGCTTTTAAATTTCTGAATTATATCTTTAGCGAAGGAAAATGAGAGTACCCTGACATATAATGTGATGATGCTGTGAAATACATCCTTACAAACATGTTTATCTGCTAAAATGTCAGCTTCTATTTGCATTAAGTTGTAGTTTGCAATGATGTCAGGGTCAATCATAGCATGACTGGCAATTCCTTTTAGGTTGACCCTTCTAGATATGTCATCTGGCATTAGTCGTCTGAAATGCTGTTCTGTCTTCGAAAAGATTCTCTCTGCAGGCCCAGTTAGTGACCAAAGACCGCCACGGTTCAGACTTGCAATAAGCTTTTGTTTCTCGTCACAATCCAGTTTGCCAGCCTTCAATAGGGCCATGGCTTGCTGGCTTTCAATGGTGTTGGCTCTTGCATGTTTTTTGTGCAAGTTGTGCAAGACATAACCTCCAAGATATTGCATCCCAGCCTTTTCCCTTTCAGAGATGACAGTTTTAGAGGGGTCACTGCTTTGAGGATTTTGTTCAGAGCCCTTCTGTCTTTTGCAGCAGGCAATTAAACAGTCAGCAACTTTGGTCGATAGTAATGTTGCAGTGTTTCTTGATAGTCCTCAAAAAACCTTGTTGAGTCCACAGGCACTGATGAATAATAATCTTGATAGAATCTCTCAAGGTCTCCTTCCTTTGAATACCGTTCATACATTGCCTTCAACAGTTTGAATTCGCCACTTGTTTCCTCTAGTGGCTCATAACTGTATATACTTAGTTCCTCTCTCATGCTTTTAGCAAAGACGTTCGCTTTTTCGATAGAGTGGATTGCACTGGCGACACTACTTGCCAAAAGACTGACAGTGAATGGCTGGGTTTCTTGTTGAGCATCAGCTGTGCGAGTGTGTTTCGCGCTTCGGTGCCTGTTGTACCCTCCTCTCGTTTTTTAAACCTTTCCACAATCTTCACAGGTAATCGTTTCCTTCTGGGTCTATGACAGAAACGGAGAATTGTTTAAATTAATAAGAGTTTTGATTTAATGTGTAAGATCATAGCACCATCGAACTATGATCAGCACTTGCGATGTTTTATGGATCTCCAGCTATCCGTATTACTCGCTGTTATCGGGTGAAATACTTTGTATTGCAGGTATAATCAAGAAACTGTACCATCCAGATAACTCGCCAGCGAAGGTCTTCACTACAAGACTGCGGCATATTTACGCACTGAAAACAAACTAAAAACTCTGAAACAACATATAATTTTACCCATACCACCTAGCGGTATGGGCGCGTGCGGCACAGCGCTCTTAGACAACGTTTATTGAAATAGCTGTATACTCTAGAGACATCAAATACTGGAGGTTATTAACTCTACTTTGTTAATCTGTTAGCATGTCTTCCGATTCAACATCCGAAGCAGTAACCTTGAAGGCCATTTCCGCCTATTCTTCTTGCTCACTATTGCGCATGCGTTGTCAGCACTATTAAACAGCTTCACTTCTATTAGCCTATTTCATTGTTCTTTATCGAGACGTGAAGTGATTCATCTTCATTTTATCGCAAATTTCTGGTAACATTTACTTAAAGGCGCCATTTCATATGTGCACTTTGCAGATTGAGCGTCCCACATTGAATGAATAATCGGAAATCCTTGGATATAAATAAGATTACTGTCTGTGGCGTATTACATGGTCTGTTACAAGGGATGAAGTGCTCGAGTTTCGAGTTCCCTTGTGACAGCCCATGGGAGAATTTGCGGCTTGCGGGGTTATCCTAACATACGTCATACATAAAAAGCAATCGAGCAAGTAAGCTACCAAGTTTGCTTGGTTGATGTTAAGTATGAATCCTGTTAAGGTAACCTTAAGCGGCCCTGTTGGGTAGTTTCCTTGTAGCCCGTCTTGTACTAGCAGTCACTTGATATGATGATATGGGGGGACTACCGCAACGGGGGACTTTCGTACGACTGCTCCTGGGGCGACTGCTCCTGGGGTCCTCCACGGATCCCTGGTCCACGGATCCCTTGTGTACCCGCCGCAAGCCGCGAGTTCTTTTGTGGCCGACTATCTACAGTAGAACTCGTGTCAACGGACGGGACTAGCTGTGATCTTTTATTTCTGTCCGTTAGAAATCCCTTATAGATGAAAATCCGTACAAGAAATGGCTGAGATACTGGGTCGCGATAAGTTTGCACCTTGGATGCAGCATCCTCAAAAACTCAGTGAAAAGACAGAAAAAAAATCCGACGATGGGATGTACCATAGTACCATAGCCACCTGTAGGCTTTGATAGTTTTTCAGGCACGAAAAACCCGAGTTTTACGGCCGCCACATTGCATCAAGCAGCGCATTATCCAAGATGGCGGCCGTGATACGAACTCCGTGTTCTCGGGGTTTTCGTGCCTGAAAAACTATATGATAGCCTACAGGCAGGCTAGAGGTTCCATAGACAAGTCTATTGTATATTAGTTTAAATTATATATAAAGACTGGAACTTTTGTCTGTTGGCCAAAACTTAGCAGTCCGTAATATGCAAATACAAGGGCATACCACGGGCAAACCAGACGAAATGTTCGTGTATCGAATATTATTTTTAATTTGTTTACCCAATACATATGTGATAAAGCCAATTTCTATTGTCATAGATTGATCTGGTTCCGTTTTAGCGGTGATTCATAACAGTTCAGGCGATTTTCCTCCCTCATCTCGGTTCACCTTCTCCCCACTCGTAATAAAATACAACAAGGGAAGGAAGCTCCACGTCCTGGCAATTACAACTTCGACTCTTCGAAGCAACTTTTTCGTCACAGAAATATATCTGTTCCTTTTTCCCAGGAGGGACAATTCATTTTTTTTCCCCAGCCGGTATTGGATAGAATATGCATGTATGAACATTGGTTAGGCATTTATGCACGTAAATAATTGCCCGTATAACCGATCGGAACATTTTTCCCCCAAGCATCCGCTCCAGCGCCTTCAACAACATGGAGCTGCCGTGCAACGAACACCTATCCACGCTATGGGCAGTATACCGGTGCTTAAAGCCGCATTGTCACCAGTTTACTTCCGGTCGATTACGTAACAATATCCGATGATTTTTAACAGAAAACGCGAAAAAAAAATTCAAAATATTGAAAGCAGTGTGTCTATTGGAAGTTTCTTTGAGGATAATTTAGAGTTCCCTGCTAGCAGAGGCCTTTTTTCTCTGTATTTCGCTGGGCTGGAGCTCGCCAACTCCAGCCCAGCGAAATACAGAGAAAAGAGGCCTCTGCTGGCAGGGAAAATTTAGAGCGGATGGCCTGTTAAATATTTCGGATTCTTTTAGATTCTTTTGTCTTTTAACGGTTGAGGTTTCCGTCGGACCTCCGGAAGGAAACTGGTGAGAATGCGGCTTTAATCTGTTATATTGCGATATTTCCATCCTTTCTCCATTCCATCTGAATCCAAGATGAAGATATACGTGTTGGCGATCTGGCTGGGAGGCGGTCTGGTGGGTTCACTACAGGTTATGACATTAGATGCCATCCCGGCGTCCATAAGTCCAACTGGATACACCATCTCCTGCCAGTCTGTCACGGGATACACTTCTCTAGAAATGCCTATCGACCAGCTTTACTGTCATTATTTCCGTAATTCCATGCAGTGTATTGCTTTAAGTATCTTCGTGGCTTACAACCACGAAAATACTAAGGGACAAAAAGAGAGGTTGTAAACGGAAAAGGAGTATGTTCACAAAACTCAAGCTTGGCAAATCAAAGAGACTAAAGTTTGCATAGGTATGATCCTTACATTAGCTGTACCGTACCTATTCTAATTCATTTACGGTGTAGTGACAAAATTGATTGTTCGCCCCAATTACAGCGCGTACACCGATTACTGCCTTCGTCGAACCCAGGGGACCTTGGTGCTGCTGAACTGGGCCACGACGCTACTTGTGGAGCTCTCTACGGAGGAAGGCAATTCCGAGAAATGGCTCTGGAATCTATTCAGTTTATCACAATGAAAATCATTCATTAGGGTTTGTATCTTATTAATTGACAAGTAAAAAGCATATTGTAGAGACCAGCACTTCGTTGTGTAATTAAGTGGATTCCAGAGAACCGCTAATTAACGAGAGAGGTAGCATTTTCTTGCGTTATTTAAAAAAAAATTAAAACTACCGCTCGCTCATGCAAGACCTTGCAGAACTGATTGCGAATGGACTGTAGCGTGGCATGGTGTTTTCAACAAAACTTTGCACCGGATCTAGTGGCTCAACTTATCAGATTGACGAGTAAGGCAAGAGTTGCGTTGAATCATCGTCTTAACCATCACCAGCCAGGTACGATCTAGATTTTCGCTGAAGGGGGGTTTGTATCATGACAGGGGGGAGGGGGTCATTATTTTTTGTTACATATGGCTTCCTTCCCATGGGGGGGGGGGGGGGTGGGGGAGAAACGCTAAACCCCCTAAACCCTCCCCTATATATCCGCTACTGCATGCCAGCTTGAAATAATTATTCTCCAATAATAACGACCACCACACCGTCTCGAGGTGACAGGTTGTTTGGTCTCTGGAAAACCGCTAATAATTCGCGGTCTTTTCTCTAAAACTGGAAATCGCGTTTTATTCACTTCGAGATTTCCAAAAAAACTTCCTTTTTTCCGAAATGGATTCAATCAAACGCGTAAATTTTACTTGAAACTCTCCCTCGCCTTTTGGCTCAGTTTTTAATACGCAATTCCAAGAAATACTTGCGAAATATGTAAATTTGGCAAGCTACAGTATTCAGATTCAACATCGCGTGACGCTAGTTGCTTGTGACAAATCTGCGAAGTGGTTACCTGATATTTCCTGGTCCTGGTTCTTTCGTGCTAGGGCGGCTTTAATAATTCGAGTCACTGTTTCAATCACTAAGTGTTTATACAGCGTATAGGCTAGAGAAACGATAAGCATAAGGTTGAAAATGCGAGTAAAAACCTGTACCTTTTCAATCTTGTGTTGATTTATACCTTGTCTACACCACGCTTACACAGACCATCAAGTTTTTCTACAGCTTGTCTGTAGTCTGTCTAGGTATACCATTTAGCTTTCAACAAGGCTTTTTTAAATAGCGCGAAGATGATCAGAGTACAAAGTCACTGAAAAAGCTATAATCTTGGAGGCTTTGATTTCGCCCTCAAGGTATGAATGTTTTGAATCAATCTAGAATGTAAGTAGCCGACAGCCATTGAATGAAATCAGGCTTCTTAGTGTATATGCGCAAGGTTTTACCGTCCCGTATATAAAAAAAGAACAAAGTTTCCAATTTCACTTATTTACATTTCCCTTGGAAAAATTACATTACTGATAAATAGCCACAAATAGATGATAAATTAAACGAATGAATACATCCATGAATTCATACAATTCATACAATCACCCGGTTCTACGCTCCATTTTTGGGTATTCTACCTAAACCTCTGTAAAGTGGGCACGGTCAGTCAATACAGTTCCGCTGGTATCACCCGATTCTACGCATCGGCTTCATCTCTGCGGCCTCGTGCGCTCCGGATTCTCTTGCGCACATCCTTGGCGATGGTCTTGGATAACCGCGGGTCCATGCCAGCCTCTGTAATACATATAATCAGATAGCGGTCTTATAGGGGTTCTATAAGGTTCTCTTAGTAAAGTCTCTTCTTCCTACTGTAATGCTTGCGCATGATTGGATAAGTTTTTTGTACTGACCGTTAGCAGAGTTCTTGATTAGCACGACAAGGTCGTTCTCGGGAATATCACTCGCCTCGGCAACCGTAGCAAGAAATCGCTCCTCCTCTTCCTATGGTATTGAAGCGCAGTTAGCGGCGCAATAGGTCAGGTTCAAGCACAGGTCTTGTAAAAACCTGGGTGTCTCCATTGGGGACTGTGCATCCCTCGTTTTTTCGGATAAGGGCGTTAGCCGGAGGTTCCATCTCTCACCGCACATTATTAACCCGTGTATTCCGAGACTTAAAAGAACCTCTGGGGACGCTGGCCCGTGGGACCATCTTCAGTGAAGGTGCTTACACACTAACCAGCACTCATGATTGTAAACTGCGTGGAGCAGTCTGTATCAAACACTGACAAGTAAAGTCAGTCACATGTGAAGCGCATTTGATCATTTCGTATGTTAAAGTGCACTATACAAATGCCGCTGACGAGTAAAATCAGTCACATGTGAAGAGCATTTGATCATGTCCTGCGATGTTAATTTGCGCTATACAAATAATCAACATCTCATTTCATGTTTATTCTGAAAAGCTGTAAATCTGGAAGTTTTCCTTGATTTTAAAAACCCCAGAATAAAGGTTCTACACGTGCGTACCGTGTTTCTTGATTATTTAGCTAACGTTTTAGGTGAGGTGCTTGTAGTACAATGAATCCTAGGTAAAACGAGTAGCACATCTAAAGCGCAAGTATTTATGATGGCATACACACTTGCGCTTTACATAGACAACCTGCCAGTAGAGTTTGAGACTAATTGAGTTCACAAAACACGGTACGTTGCTTAGTGAGTAAGCACTGTACTGAAGATGGTGCCATGGTGAGCCAGTGTCCCCAGCAGTTCTTTTACGTCTATCCCCCCTCACCTATACAGTGTGGTTTGCTTTTGATTTGTTCAGGGAGAAGACGAGGCGTAGTATAGAGTATAGAGTTTACACAACTGGAAAAAAAACACAAGCTATGCAAAGCCCGTGTCACTGAGCTATTGCGTCCCTTAAAATTAGACGTGTAGAATTCACCTGAAGTTCAACTACTAGCTGCTCCTGCATGTCTTTGTCGATCTTCTCGGTCTGACGAATCAACTCTAGCTTCATCTCTCTCTCCAGGTTCTAAAGAACAAAACAATCTTAAGACAGCCTTAATCTAACTTCATCATTGGCCCTATATAGATACGCGTCTAGCCTCACATAAACACTTAACTTTGGCCATTTATTGATATGAGTCTAGTCTCACTTGAAGCCTCATCTCTGGCCCTTTATAGATAAGCGTCTAGTCTCACTATGCTTTATCTCTGGCTCTTTATAGATAAGCGTCTAGTCTCACTATGCTTTATCTCTGGCCCTTTATAGATAAGCGTCTAGTCTCACTATGCTTTATCTCTGGCCCTTTATAGATAAGCGTCTAGTCTCACTATGCTTTATCTCTGGCCCTTTATAGATAAGCGTCTAGTCTCACTATGCTTTATCTCTGGCCATTTATAGATAAGCGTCTAGTCTCACTATGCTTTATCTCTGGCCATTTATAGATAAGCGTCTAGTCTCACTATGCTTTATCTCTGGCCCTTTATAGATAAGCGTCTAGTCTCACTATGCTTTATCTCTGGCCCTTTATAGATAAGCGTCTAGTCTTACTATGCTTTATCTCTGGCCCTTTATAGATAAGCGTCTAGCCTCACTATGCTTTATCTCTGGCCCTTTATAGATAAGCGTCTAGTCTCACTATGCTTTATCTCTGGCCCTTTATAGATAAGCGTCTAGTCTCACTATGCTTTATCTCTGGCCCTTTATAGATAAGCGTCTAGCCTCACTATGCTTTATCTCTGGCCCTTTATAGATAAGCGTCTAGTCTCACTATGCTTTATCTCTGGCCCTTTATAGATAAGCGTCTAGTCTCACTATGCTTTATCTCTTGCCCTTTATAGATAAGCGTCTAGTCTCACTATGCTTTATCTCTGGCCCTTTATAGATAAGCGTCTAGTCTCACTATGCTTTATCTCTGGCCCTTTATAGATAAGCGTCTAGCCTCACTATGCTTTATCTCTGGCTCTTTATAGATAAGCGTCTAGTCTTACTATGCTTTATCTCTGGCCCTTTATAGATAAGCGTCTAGTCTCACTATGCTTTATCTCTGGCCCTTTATAGGTGAGCGTCTAGTCTCACTATGCTTTATCTCTGGCCCTTTATAGGTGAGCGTCTAGTCTCACTATGCTTTATCTCTGGCCCTTTATAGATAAGCGTCTAGTCTCACTATGCTTTATCTCTGGCCCTTTATAGATAAGCGTCTAGTCTCACTATGCTTTATCTCTGGCCATTTATAGATAAGCGTCTAGTCTCACTATGCTTTATCTCTGGCCCTTTATAGATAAGCGTCTAGTCTCACTATGCTTTATCTCTGGCCATTTATAGATAAGCGTCTAGTCTCACTATGCTTTATCTCTGGCCCTTTATAGATAAGCGTCTAGCCTTACTATGCTTTATCTCTGGCCATTTATAGATAAGCGTCTAGCCTTACTATGCTTTATCTCTGGCCCTTTATAGATAAGCGTCTAGTCTCACTATGCTTTATCTCTGGCCCTTTATAGATAAGCGTCTAGCCTTACGTACCGCCATTTCTTGTTTGTGCTTTCGCTCTCCCAAAATAGTCGCCAACACGCTTGAAGCAGTCCTAGATAACACAGGACAAGAATTGCATGATCGAAATAGCGTCATAGGGGTTGGGGTTACGTGAAACACCAAACATTACCAAGGGGGTGGGTCAAAGGGGGACCCGTAGCTGATCTGAGCTTTTGGAATTAGCCAATCAGAGGAAGGAAAGCGGGATAAACACCATGGAACACATGATCAAACAGTGTCAAGATCAAATGTAATACTTGACGCCATCAAAGAACACATGATTAAACAGTGCAAAGATCAAATGCCATACCTGTCGCCATCAAAGAACACATGATCAAACAGTGTGACGATCAAATGCCATACTTGACGCCACCAAGGAACACATGATCAAACAGTGTAAAGATCAAATGCCATACTTGACGCCATCAAAGAACACATGATCAAACAGTGTAAAGATCAAATTCCATACTTGACGCCATCAAAGAACACATGATCAAACAGTGTGACGATCAAATGTCATACTTGACGCAACCAAGGAACACATGATTAAACAGTGTAAAGATCAAATGCCATACTTGACGCCAACAAAGAACACATGATCAAACAGTGTCAAGATCAAATGTAATACTTGACGCCATCAAAGAACACATGATTAAACAGTGTAAAGATCAAATGCCATACTTGACGCCATCAAGGAACACATGATCAAACAGTGTGACGATCAAATGCCATACTTGACGCCACCAAGGAACACATGATCAAACAGTGTAAAGATCAAATGCCATACTTGACGCCATCAAAGAACACATGATCAAACAGTGTAAAGATCAAATTCCATACTTGACGCCATCAAAGAACACATGATCAAACAGTGTGACGATCAAATGTCATACTTGACGCAACCAAGGAACACATGATCAAACAGTGTCAAGATCAAATGCCATACTTGACGCCATCAAGGAACATATGATCAAACAGTGAGAAGATCAAATGCCATACTTGACGCCATCAAGGAGCACATGATCAAACAGTGTCAAGATCAAATGCCATAATTGACGCCATCAAGGAACACATGATCAAACAGTGCCAGTATCAAATGTCATATTTGGCGCCACAAAGAACACATAATCAAACAGTGTAAAGATCAAATGCCATACTAGACGCTATCAAGGAACACATTATCAAACAGTGCCAGTATAAAATGTCATATTTGCCGCCACAAAGAACACATGATCATATAGGGTGACGATCAAACGCCATACTTGACGCCTTTCTGCTTGATCTCCTCGGCTTCCTGCTCGCGCCTCGCCACTATGGTCCTCTCTTTTTTCAGCCGCTTCATCTCGAGCTTCTCCCGAATGATGCGCATCTGCCGTTCTTTTTCTCTTTTAGAAAACGAGTCAAAGATCTTCCAGTTACACATGATTTACTGACATACCAAGAGCCGAATCATGTGTTTCTAACCTACGATTTTTAAAACGTAGCTATGGATAACGATAACACTTTACCCAGCTCTAATTTTCCCCTTTATATCTATTTTTTTTCTTGGAATGAAATATGCATACCGTTCAAGATTCGGCTTGAACACCGTAAACATTTAAAAAAAAAGTTCAGCCAATGAGATACGCCGGACGTTGTTTATTTGATCTTGTACGTGTAGTCGACCTTGGGAAAGCGGCTCGATGAAATGTCCGGCGTTTCTCATTGGCTAACCTTTTTTTTTTCAA